>NC_073381.1:91608705-91686205 GCF_028641065.1 Leucoraja erinaceus
CATAGAGACACACACACACAGTAACACAGAGACACACACAGTAACACAGAGACACACACACATAACATAGACACACACACACACAGTAACACAGAGACACACACGCACACACAGTAACAGAGACAACAAACACACACACACACAGTAACACAGACAACACACACACACACACAAAGTAACACTCAGACAACACACACACACACACAGTAACACACACACACACACACACACAGTAACACTGAGACAACACACACACAGTAACACACACACACACACACACACAGTAACACAGAGACACACACACACAGTAACACAGAGACACACACACACACACACACAGTAACACAGACACACACACACACACAGTAACACAGACACACACACAGTAACACAGACGGTTCGCTGACGACACCACTGTAGTGCGCCGGATATCGAATAATGACGAGACGGGGTACAGAAAGGAGATTGAGAACCTCGTAACCTGGTGCAAGACAACAACCTTGCCCCCAATGTCAGCAAGGCAAAGGAGATTGTGATCAACTTCAGGAAGCAAATATGCATTGAGAGTGCCATAGTAGAGATGGTTGAAAGTTTCAAGTTCCTAGGAATAAATATCACCAGCAGCTTGTCCTGGACCAGTCATGTCGAACCAAAGGCCAAGAAAGCTTTGTTCGAGGGCTTAGGAAGTTTGGCATGTCCACAACAACTCTCACCAACTTCTACACATGCGCCATCAAAAGCATTTTATCGGGATGCATCACAGCACGGCTTAGGAACAGCGCCTTCAAAACTGCATGAAATCTGCAAACCATTTTCCATTGACCATCTACACTTCACGACGCCGCAAAACACAATGTCCTGGAGGAACTCAGCAGGTCAGGCAACATCCATGGACAGGTGACGTTTCAGGTCGGGACCCTTCCTCAGATTAATTGGAATAAAGGGCAAAAGTCGGAAAAAGAGAGGATGGAGTTGGGCAAAGGCTGGCAAGTAATAAGAAGTCTGAAGAAGGGTTTCGGCCCGAAACGTTGCCTATTTCCTTCGCTCCATAGATGCTGCTGCACCCGCTGAGTTTCTCCAGCTTTTCTGTGTAACCTTCGATTCTCCAGCATCTGCAGTTCCCTCTTTAACGCTGGCAAGTAATAGTTGGATACAGATGAGGTGAGGGGGGAGTTGGTTGGTATATGGTTGGAGTGAGAGACTAATGGGCCTGTCCCACTTGGTGATTGTTTAGTCAACTGCCGGCGACTGTCATAGTC
The DNA here is from genome assembly GCF_028641065.1 of Leucoraja erinaceus. Taxonomy (NCBI): domain Eukaryota; kingdom Metazoa; phylum Chordata; class Chondrichthyes; order Rajiformes; family Rajidae; genus Leucoraja; species Leucoraja erinaceus. The sequence goes on from NC_073381.1 coordinate 91,609,965, forward strand.
GTAGCAGGTTGCGGAAAAACCGGCGACAACCTACGTGATCCTGGCGACAACCTACGACAGGACCCACGTCAGGAAAAGTCAAGCTACGCTCATTGGTGTCAAACCCGCTGTCGCCAAAAATCTTTCAACACGTTGAAAAAGTTGCTACGACTTGTTGCGCGACTGAGGAGACTAGTCCCGGCGAACATGTGGCGACCAACTAGTCGCCTGTAGTTGACTAAAAAAAAAAAATCGCCTAAATGCGACAGGCCCTCTAGGGATGAAAAGGACACAAAAGGGTGCGGATGAGGAGAGGAGGAAATGTATATCTGCAGGGAGAGATACAGGTGAGAGAGGGCGGGATAAAGATTTAGGATACGATAGGATACAACTTCAGCAGGGTGACTGGGGAGGTGGGAGATGTTGGGAGAAATGTGTGTGCACTGGGATGGGGGGGAGAAAAGAGCCTGAGATCCGGTTTGTTTGGGGTTGGGGTGGGTGTAGGGTTGCCAACTGTCCCGTATTAGCCGGGACATTCCCGTATATTGGGCTAAATTGGTTGGTTCCATATGGGACCGCCCCTGTCCCGTATTTGACTGTGACTACTCTGGTCGAGGGGACTGTCGGGTCAGAGCGCCGCGTCCGGCCCCGCCTCACCCGTCCCGACGTAGCGCAGCCCATGGAGTGCAGCAGCAGCAGCAGCAGCAGCAGCGCCTCGCCCGTGGCCCTGTCGGTCGGCAGCCCGGCCAGCTGTCCGACCTTCAGACCTTCGCTTACCGCCGACACCACCGCCCCTCTGTCTCATGGCCGATCCTCAGTTCATGAGTTGGATGGGACTTCTCAGCTTGCCCGCCGGCTGGGCTCTGTGTGCAGTCCAGCACCCGGGCCAACTCATCATTCACCCAGACACGGCCGAGTCGGTCAACGAATTGCCGTCGGGAATTTGCCCCATATTTTGACCTTCTGCCCCTTATTTGGGAGCGAGGAAGTTGGCAACCCTAGGTGGGGGTGAGGTGGTTATTATTTTAAATTGAAGAATTATATATCAGCAGTGAAGCTGGTGGATGAGTTTGTGACATTTTGTCAATTCTTATTCAAGCAGCTCACAAACTATTCGGATTCATGAGTGAAACTTTATGAATTGTTATGTGGAACTTAAGTGCTCTGGTCCCTAAACACAATAGCAAGCCCCCTGTAAAACTCATGGTTTTAGTTAACGAGCATGTCATTTTAGACTTGAGACTCCAATTTCCTTTTCATACGCCAATTCCTTTCCTCTTTGGGACCATAAACACTCAGGTTCATAATGAGGCGAAATGCATTATTAAGATGGATGTCCTTGCTGAATATCTAATGCCCTGAAGAGTTTTACACGCAGTGTATCTGAAGTAATATAACCGTTGGCGTAACTCAGCGGGACAAGCAGCATCTCTGGAGAGAAGAATCATTGCTTCTCTCCAGAGATGCTGCCTGTCCCGCTGTGTCACCCTAGCATTTTGCGTCTACCTTTGATTTAAACCATCATCTGCAGGCTTTCCTACACGTAATATAATCGTTGCTTTTTACAACACCGCAGGCAAGAAGATGCCTGTTCTTGATTAGTACGAGTGTCAGGGGTTATGGGGAGAAGGCAGGAGTATGGGGTTAGGAGGGGGAGATATATCAGCCATGATTGAATGGCAGAGCAGACTTGATGGGCCAAATGGCCTAATTCTACTAACACTTATGACCTAATATCAAAGCATTGTAATTAATAAATGTCCAACCTTTGTGCCGTTTGCCTGTAATGAAAGAGTGGAAAAATTTAATAGGGCGGTCACGGTGGTGCAGCGGTAGAGTTGCTGCCTTACAGCGAATGCAGCACCGGAGACCTTGGTTCGATTCTGACATGGGGTGCTGTCTGTATGGAGTTTGGATGTTCTCCCTGCGTGGGTTTTCTCCGAGATCTTCGGTTTCCTCCCACACTCCAAAGACATACAGGTTTGTAGGTTAATTGGCTTGGTAAATGTAAAAATTGTCCCTAGTGGGTGTAGGATTAGTGTTAACGTGCGGGGATCGCTGGTCGGCGCAGACCCGGCGGGCCGGAGGGCCTGTTTCCATGCTGTATCTCTAAACTAAACTAGAGTTCGGAGCCAAATGTAAAATTGCTTCTTTTGTGCCTGGCGGTGTATTTTCGCTGTAAAATCTACTTAGACAATCAGCTTTGTCTTCATTACACAGAGACTTGACTCCCGCGACACCGCTGTGTTCAGCTGGATTAAGTCTGATGTCTAAGGTTATCCGAAACCACAATAGTTTCCTTCTGCCCCAGAATGATGGATGGAAACAAAAAGTGCAGAATTACTCAACAATCAAATCCAGCTTAAGCTAAAGACACAAAACATTTACAGCTGTGAAAGTACTTCACATTACTTTTCTTGGTTGGGACCAGAGCACACTTGAGGAATGCCATCAATCACAGGGCAGATGGTGAGGAATGAGAGGCAGTGGATTATATCAAGATGCCAGGACACATATATGCAAGGATATGCTACAGAGGATTCTTTTATCTCTTACCTATACAATGACCTCCAACATTGTATTTTGAAAGTTGAAATCTCTGCTTTAAAGCATACCGTAGAAAGCACACTGTCGGGTGGCATCACAGCCTGGTTTGGGAACAGCTCTGCCCAACACCGCAAGACATTACACAGAGAATTGTGGATGTAGCCCAGTCCGTCACACACAGACCAGACTCCCCACCATTGACTCCATCTACACTGCACGCTGCCTCGGGAAAGCAGCCGACACAATCAAAGACTTGTCCCACCCCGGTCAATCCTTCTTCTCCCCGCTCCTGTCTGGCAGAAGGTACAGAAGCTTGAAAGCGCGCACCGCCAGACTCAGGAACAGCTTCTTCCCCTCTGTTATCAGGCTTCTGAACGGTCCTTCCATAAGCTAGGGTACTGTCCGATTCACCTCTACCCCATTGCGGACTTTGGACTTTGTCTGTGGAAACGTCTTTAGTCTACACATTAATGTGGGGGGGGGGGGGGGGGGGGGGGGGGGGGGGGGGGGGGGGGTGGGGGGGGGGGGGGGGGTGGGGGGGGGGGGGGGGGGGGGGGGGGGGGGGGGGGGGGGGGGGGGGGGGGGGTGGGGGGGGGGGGGGGGTGGGGGGGGGGGGGGGGGGGGGGGGGGGGGGGGGGGGGGGGGGGGGGGTGGGGGGGGGGGGGGGGGGGGGGGGGGGGGGGGGGGGGGGGGGGGGGGGGGGGGGGGGGGGGGGGGGGGGGGTGGGGGTGGGGGGGGGGGGGGGGGGGGGGGGGGGGGGGGGGGTGGGTGGGGTGTGGCCGCCTGGGGGATTTGTCATACCCTGCCCCCCATGTGTTCGCACCTATCTTTAAACAAAGCATCTTTGCTACCCAGGTGGCCGCCTGGGGTGATATCTTTCATCAAGTTGATGGTCTTCCAGCAGCATTCGATGTCCGTCTCCGTGTCCCTGGAAACAGCCATAAATCAGAGGGACCTCAGTTATAGAGTTGTTCAGGTTGATCCGTGACTAGGACCTTTGCATCATTGTCCAGACCCTCTTCACAAATCCACACCCTGCGACGAGGTGGGCAACCTTCTCATCTCCACAGCAGGCATCCCGATTGCTAAATGAAAGCCTTTCACTGGACCTCGGTACAACCTAACCCTAAAACGTCTAATCCAGCCCTCGTCCTCTCTCCCTCCATTAATTTCACCCAGTGTCATAGAGTTATAGAGTGAAACAGTATGGAAACAGGCCCTTTGGCCCAACTCGCCCACACCAGCCAACAATGTCCTAGCTACCCTAGTCCCACTTGCCTGCGCTTGGTCCATAACCTTCCAAACCTGTCCTATCTATGTACCTGTCCAACTGTTTCTTAAATGATGGGATAGTCCCAGACTCAACTATCTCCTCTGGCAGCTTGTTCCATACACCCACCATCCTCTGTGTGAAAAAGTTACCTCTGGGATTCCTATTAAATCTTTTCCCCTTCACCTTGAACCTATTTCCTCTGGTCCTCGATTCCCCGACTCTGGGCAAAAGACTCTATGCATCTACCCGATCTATTCCTCTCATGATTTTGTACAACTCTATAAGATCTCCCCTAATCATCCTATGCTCCATGGAATAGAGACACAGCCTACTCAACCTTTCCCTGTAGCTCACACCCTCTAGTCCTGGCAACATCCTCGTAAATCTTTTCTGAACCCTTTCAAGCTTGACAATATCTTTCCTATAACATGGTGCCCAGAACTGAACACAATATTCTAAATGCGGTCTCACCAACGTCTTATACAACTGCAACATGACCTCCCAACTTCTATACTCAATACTCTGACTGATGAAGGCCAAAGTGCCAAAAGCCTTTTTGACCACCTTGTCTACCTGTGACTCCACCTTCAGGGAACCATGCACCTGTAGACCTAGATCACTCTGCTCTACAACACTCCCCAGAGGCCTACCATTCACTGTGTAGGCCCTACCCTTGTTGGACACCCCAAAATGCAACACCTCACATTTCTCAGCCCACCTGGCCAATCAATCCAGATCCTGCTGCAATCGTTCACAACCATCTACACTCTCTGCAGAATCACTAACTTTTGTATCCTATATATTATAGTGTGAGTGATTTCCATGTTCTCACTCCTTTCCACATACATTTTCTTTTGAATTCCCTACTGGATTTCATCGTCCATTTTTTTTAGGTTGCCTCAGAAGTTTAAATGTCTTCTGTATTTATCCTAGGAAAAATAGCTGCTGCCTATTTGGCTTTTCCTCTAAGCCACTCAGTTCTGGTATCACTCTCGTAGCTCCTTCTTTGGCCCTGCATCGTTTTTTTCTGTTGCGAGAGCCATTCACAGGACCGCCAGTGCGGCGTGTCGCCAGTGAAACAACTTCACAGCCCGGTGGACAAAAACTTTGTTTAAAATCATCGGGAACAAATGGGGCAAATGCACAGCATCTTTTACCCAGAGTAGTGGTATCAAGTACAAGGGGGCACAGACTTAAGGTGAGAGTGAAAAGATTTAATAGGAAGCAGAGAGGCGACTTTTCCACACAGAGTGGGTGGGTGTATGGAACGAGCTGCCAGAGGAGGTAGTTGATGCAGGGGACTATAACAGCGTTTAAATTACATTTGGAGAGCTACATGGATAGGAAAGGTGTAGAAAGACATGGACAAAATTGCCAGAGTCACTCAGCAGGACAGGCAGCATCTCTGGAGAGAAGGAATGGGTGACGTTTCGGGTCGAGACTCTTCTTCAGACTGAAAGTCGCGGAAAAGGGGAACGAGAGTTATGAACGGTGATGTGGAGAGATATAGAACAAATGAATGAAAGATGTGCAAACAAGTAACGATGATAAAGGAAGCAGGTTATTGTTAGCGGTAGCTAGGTGAAACCGAAAGACTTGGGTGGGTGAGGGATGGAGAGAGAGGGAATGCAGTGGACATGGGCCAGACGCAGGCAGATGGGAATAGCATAGATGGGGCATCTTGGTCGGCAAGGACAAGTTGGGCCGAAGGGCCTGTTTCAATGCTTGTGTGCCTCTATGACTGTAGAAACAAGGAAATGTAGGTGCTGGTACACAAAAATGCTGGAGAAACTCAGCGGGTGCAGCAGCATCTATGGAGCGAACTATGGAACTTTGAAATGTAGGTGCTGGTTTGCAGAGGCAACATTTGGATTATTGTTTAAGAAGGAACCGCAGATGCTGGAAAAATCGAAGGTAGACAAAAATGCTGGAGAAACTCAGCAGGTGAGGCAACATCTATGGAGCGAAGGAAATAGGCAACGTTTCGGGGCAAAACCCTTCTTCAGACATTGTATTTAGTTCTGGCATGCTGCTACAGGTAGGATGTTGTTAAGCTGGAAAGAGTGTGAAGAAGATTTAGGGAACAGTCGCAATTCTCCAACCTATCCCATTGCGGACATTGGACTTTGTCTGTGGAACTGTTACACTACAATGCTGAGAACTATATTCTGCACTCTCTATCTTTCTCTTTGTTTTACCCGGTGTACTTGAGTTTGACTTGATTGTATTCATGTATAGTATTATCTGATTTAATTGAATACTATGCAAATTGCGTAATTGGGTGCAATAGGGAACAAGCACACTAGAGGAGATGAGGATCAGAAGCGTTTCACTGTACCTCGGTACACGTGACAACACTAATCCTTGTAGGAGCAAATGGAAAGGCCAAGCTGAGTTGGCGTTCGAAGTAACGGGCGATTTATTAACACTGGTGCACAGCAGGAGACCAGCCAAAGCTGATCTCCTGAACGCGACTGGGACAGTGTTTATACTCGGTGGGCCGAAGGGCCTGTTTCCGCGCTGCATCTCTAAACTAAAGATCCGATAATACTGTACATAATACAACCGTCAAACTTAAGTACAATAGATAGAGTAAAGGGGAAGATACAGAGTGCAGAATATAGTTCTCAGCATTGTGGCGCACCAGTTCCACAGACTTAATTAGGTAACAAAGTAGGTCTCGATTACGGAATAAAATGATTATCCACAAGTCTAATTTCGATGACAGTAGATGCAATCTTCTGTTACAACAATGATTGCATGTAATAATAATAAATAATAATAATAATAACTTTATTTATAAAGCGCTTTTAGACAACATTAGTTACCACAAAGTGCTGTACATGGGAAGTCAACAAAAAGTTATTACAAACTACTAAAACCATTAAGACGACAGGACTATAAAAACAGTAAAAATTAAAAGACATTAAAAGCACTAAAACAGGAACAATGTCTCAGCCAGTGTCGAAAGCCAGTGTATAAAAGTGAGTTTTTTAGGAGGATTTCCCTGGGGCCTGTCTCATCTGCAGAGGCAAGGTGAATCTGTCCATTCTTTGCCGGGGCAGCAACTGTGGAGGGCTCAATGAGCTTCCGCTTAGACCTTTTTACCACAAGGAGGCAGCTGAGATAGACCGGGTAGGAGCAATCTTGATTAGTTGAATAAGGGTCTCAGTGAGGTTAGGGGGGAGAAGGCAGGAGAGGGATAGACAGAGTTGATGTGGACAAGAGGAGAAGGGATAGATTCAGACATGACTTGAATGAAGAGGACAGAAGTTTAGGGCCAATATGAGGGGGAACTTCTTTCGCAGAGATGGTGGCGGTGTGGAATGAGCTCCAAGTGGAAGTGGTGGAGGCAGGTTCATTGGTATCATTTAAAAATAAATTGGATAGGCATATGGATGAGAAGGGAATGGAGGGTTATGGTACGAGTGCAGGCAGGTGGGACTAAGGGGAAAAAAAAATTTGTTCGGCATGGACTTATAGGGCCGAGATGGCCTGTTTCCGTGCTGTAATTGTTATATGGTTATTATATGGTTATATAGGTGGAGCAGCTCAGAGAGTAAGGCTTTACAGAGATTTAAAAAAACTAATTAAAATAGAAATTAGCCAATGTCAATAAATCCGAGTTCCGGTTAAAAGGCGAAAATTTTGGACCAACTGGAGACGAAAAAGCTCGTGAGACTCCAGCGTAGAGCGCGTACATCCAGCCTAGAGAAATCAAGGCGTGAATTAGTTTCAAAACTGCCGCCCTTCACCAGCAGCTTCTTAGGTGTGAAGGGAAGGCCTATTTGTTTATCTAATAACAAATCGATGAAGTTCCTGACCCCGGGTGTCGTCCACTGAGGCATTCCATGACTACGTTTAGGCTTTGTCTGTGGTTCCCTGTCACCCTCATCAGTCAGAGGGTGGTGAATCTGTGGAATTCTTTGCCACAGAAGGCTGTGGAGGCCATCAATGGATATTTTTAAGGCAGAGATAGATAGAATCTTGATTAGTACGGGTTTCAGGGGTTATGGGGAGAAGGCAGGAGAATGGGGTTGAGAGGGAGGGATAGATCAGCCATGATTGAATGGCGGAGTAGACATGATGGGCCAATTCTGATCCTATCACATGATCATATGACCATGTTAACACAATCCACATCCCTATTTAATAGTTATTAGCCCTCCCCCAGTGTGTGTAGGATAGTGTTAATGTGCAGGGATTGCTGGTTGGTGCGGACTGTGCCGCATCTCTAAACTAAAGATCCGATAATACTATACATAATGCAATCAAATCAAACTTAATTACAATAGATAGAGTAAAGGGGAAGATACAGAGTGCAGAATATAGCTCTCAGCATTGTAGCGCAGCAGTTCCAAGGTCTGCAACGGGGTAGAGGTGAATCGGACAGTAGCCTAGGGCTGTTCAGAAACCAGAAAACAGAGGGGAAGAAGCTGTTCCTGACTCTGGTGGTGCGAGCTGACAAGCTCACAAGGGATAATAAGCACGCAAGGGGTTAAAGGCTGATCTACAAGTAAATTGGACCCAGGGGAAATCTCCGATTATCACAATCACCAGATCTTTCACTCTAACAACTAATAATTAGTGGGGAAATACTCAGTGTTAATGAGCCTTTTTATCGTTATTGCCACTTAATTTAATAGCAATTCAACGTGAATGTAAAGGATCTGCCCTGAAGATGATTGAGGCTTGATCATAAACAGTTGTTGAAGTTGCATGGTTAGTTTCTAATGCCAGCGGCTGTCTCGTTACCATCTTGTCTCTGGGTCACATTTCCCAGGCCTTTCATTGAATCATTGACACTTTACGACTCGGAACAAAGTCATTTAACCCGTTGTGGTGAGTCTTGTTCTCACAATGGTTCCTTATTATCACGTGCACCAAGGTACAGTGAATTTTATTTCACCTATAGGTCAATAAGATTATTGCCAAACATAAATACAATCCCAGATTAAGTACAGAATGGAGTTGCACCATGGCCACTCCCTCTTCTCCCCTCTACCATCAGGTAAAAGGTTTAGAAGTATGAAAACGCACACCTCCAGATTCAGGGACAATTTCTTCCCAGCTGTTATCAGGCTACTGAATCATCCTACCAGAAGCAGAGAGCAGAGCTGAAGTACTATCTACCTCTCTGGTGACCCTCAGATTATCCTTGATTCTGCTGACTGGTTAGCACGCAACAAAAAGCTTTTCACTGTGCCTCGGTACACGTGAGAATAAACTGCACTGAGTTGTTTTGGCACCACTGTTTCGGCGCCTCCGTTTTGGAGCAAAAACAGCGGCGCCAAAACAAAGAATAGGTGAATTATGCCACTGTGTGCCCTCTTGTCTCTGGGCAAATCCAAAAGCTTAAAAATTATTTTCTCCATGATCTATATATGAAGGTAAGCCGTCGGAAGCTCAAACAATCCCATGCTGTGCTTCAACTTCCAACTGTGGGATGTGTTAGAAAGATACAGTTTGAGCACATCGCTTGCTTTTAGTACCAAAGTAGAGTTAATGAATTTACCGAGAGTTCAGGGAAGAAACAGTTGTGATGTAACTAAGTAAGTAAGTAAGTTTTATTTATATAGCACGTTTTAAGTCAACTCGCATTGACACCAAAGTGCTTTACATAAATTAAATAATAAGTTTCCATACAAACCATAGAAAAAGGTTTAAAAAAATGAATAAAATGGACACATTATAGAGTTCAACACAAACGTCCCCCCACAGCAGAATCAAACATTTCCACTGTGGGGAAAGGCGCCAGAAAGTTAAGTCCTCTTCCTCTGTGAAACACCTGAGGTCGGGGCCCATTTGTGGCCTCGCAGCCAGTCCGATGATTTTCAGGGCCCTCTTGCCGTGAAGATGGAACTCCGGCGTCGGGTGAAACATTCCTCAGCGGCTTGGAAAAGTCTGGAGCGGCTGCCTCCTCCCCGGAGACCGGATGTGGCAACAAGAATTTCCTATCTTACCAGTGTCAGAAAGGAAGTTCTTGTAGAAATTCGCAAAAGATCGGCGCCTCCGAAACGGCAGCGCCAAATGGTACCATTCTGCTGAACTGAACTAATGTGTTGGATTGTCACTGAAGTGAATGCAAATAAATGAATGCAAAGCATGTGCTCAGGTACATGACAATGAAATGCCTTTGAACCACCCATATCCCTCTGCCAGACCAATGAAAGACATTACATGATTACAATCGATCCATGTACAGTGTATAAATACATGATAAGGGAATACATTTAGAGCAAGGTAAAGCCAGCCAAGTCCGCTCAAGGATTAGGTGGATGCGTCGTGTCAGGGACCCTTCTTCAGATTGATTGTAACGGAGGGAAAAACAAATCATGAAGGTAATAGGTTGAAACAGGTGAATGGGGAGGATTTGATAGGTAATGTAGGAAGGAATTGTGGGACAGTCTAGGATTAGAGGTCATAGTCTCAGAATTAAAGGACGTTCTTTTAAGAAGGAGATGCTTTAGTCAGAGGGTGATGAATCTGTGGAACTCTTTGCCACAGAAGGCTGTGGAGGCCGTGCCAATGGATATTTTTAAGGAGGAGATAGATAGATTCGTGATTAGTACGGCTGTCAAGGGGAGAAGGCAGGAGAATGGGGTTTGGAGGAAGAGATAGATCTGCCATGATTTAAATGGAGGAGTAGACCTGATGGGCTGAATGGCCTAATTCTGCACCTATCATTGATCACCTTATGAATGTAAGTGGAAGGGGAGGGGGAAGGTTACCTCAGACCCGCTGAGTTACTCCAGCACTTTGTGCCTTTTTTAGTAAACTGTTCTCTGCAGTTCCTTGTAGACACAAAAACGCTGGAGTAACACAGCAGGGCAGGCAGTAACTCTGGAGAAAAGGAATAGGTGACATTCTGGGTTAAATTAATGAAAGATATTCAAAAAGACAGATCAAAATCAGCAACGATGATCAAGGAAAGGTGGAGCCTACAATGGTCAATTGTTGGCTGTGGGGAAAGGTAACAACAAATACAAATGGTGGAAGTATCTCTCAGTTCGCTCTCCCCGGACTCTCAGTCTGAAGAAGGGTTTTGACCCGAAACGTCATCTATTCCTTTTCTCCAGTGATGTTGCCTGACCCGCTGAGTTACTCGATTTTTTTGTGTCTATCTTCAGTTTAAACCAGCATCTGCAGTTCCTTGTGTAGGAAAGAACCGCAGATGCTGGTTTAAATCGAAGGTAGACACAAAATGCTGGAGTAACCCAGCGGGTCAGGCAGCATATCTGGACAGAAGGAATGGGTGACGCTTCGGGCCGAGACCCTTCTTCAGACAGAGCACCTTCAGACTGAAGAAGAGTCTTCACTCGAAATGTCATCCATTCCTTCTCTCCAGAGATGCTGCCTGAGCCACTGAGTTACTCCAGCATTTTGTGTCTATCTGCAGTTCCTTCTTACATACTGACCTTTCTGTCCTGGGCCTCCTCCATTGTCTTATCATCTAGCTTGGGCAACTTACAACCCACCAGTATGAATATTAATTTCTCTAACTTCAAGTAAGCCTTGCTTTCTCTCTCTCACCATTCCTCCTGCACCCTTGTTCTCCGACTAGTTTCACGGTCCTCCTGATTAATTTTACTGTTTGTATGCCTCGTTGTCAACTTCCCCTCAGCTAACAATGAACCATTCTACATTTTCTTGAGCATTGTCTGCTTTAACCTGTCCTTTTCACACCTTACATCAATGGTTCCAACCTGGGGTACATTTCACCCCCAAGAGGGTAAATTTGTTGATTCTGGATTTGTACATATTTTTTCTCATTGACTGACTGTGTTTGGTTCTGGTATACCGGTATCTGTTCATCATTAGTTGTTCATAAATACGTGACATTTACATTGTTATGTGCTATTAAAGATGCCAGGGGGAAAAGGGACGAAAAAGGTTGGGAACTCCTGCCTTACATGTTCTTTGTACCTTTCCGTATCTCATTTCCCTCTGACTCTCAGTCTGAAAAAGGGTCTCGACCCGAAACGTCACCCATTCCTCCTCTCCCGAGATGCTGGCAGTCCTGCTGAGTTACTTAAGCATTTTGTGTCTATCTTTGGTCTAAAGCAGCATCTGCAGTTCCATCCTGTACGTAACGTTCCTGATTTTGGTCATCAGTTTTAGTTTAGTTTAATTTAGAGATACAGCGCGGAAACAGGTCCTTTGGCCCTTCGGCCCATTGAGTCTGTGCCGACCAGCGATCCCCACACTTTAACACTATCTGACGCACACTAGGGACAATTTGCACTTATACCAAGCCAAATAACCTACAAACCTGTGCGCCTTTGGCACGTGGTAGGAAACCGAAGATCTCAGAGTAAGCCCGCACGGTCACGAGAAGAACGTACAAACTCCGTACAGACAGCGCCCGTAGTCAGGATCGAACCCGGGTCTCTGTCGCTGCAAGTGCTGTAAGGCAGCAACTCTACCGCTGCACCACCGTGACCATCCATAAGTTCCTCAAGTTAACGTCGGGGTCCTTGTTAGCCGGTTCTCAAGAGGGGCGACAAGCTGTTTCGTTTGGCTTAGTTGCAGGTTTAACAGGAGGCAGTCGCCTGCAGATGCTTTCCCACCCGACCCCAGCGCCTCCCCAAGCCTGCACTCACTCAACGCGTGCCTGCTGGGTCTCCTGACACTCGTCTCTGCGTGGGAGGTGATAATATTTGAACCGGTTCACTCACTCTCTGTCAGGCCTGTCCTCACCTAGTTACTCAAACTTCCCCTACAAATTGTGCTTGTGCGAAAACAATGATTAGTTATCCCCTGGCACCTTCCAGAGATAAGCCAAAATTTATGAATGGCTTGAGGAATGCATTGAAGATCAGGCTGCAATCTCTCTCTGTTTCTGCTATTCCTTCTTTCTCCCTTTCTCTTTCCCACTCTCTACACTTCCCCCTCCTGTCATCCCCTCTTCCCTCCACTTACTTTCTTTTGTCCCCCTTTTTTGCCATCTGCTTCCTCCCCATCCCCTTCCACACTCTCTCACCCAAAAAGGCCCAACAGAGGATTTACATCTCTGACCCCTCTCACGCTGGCCACAAACTCTTTAAATCACTTTCTTCTGGAAGGCGACTCCGGACTGTCAAATCCGCCAGAGCCAGACATAAAAACAGCGTTTTTCCACGAGTAGTTGCTCTACTCAATAACCAAAACTTTGTAGCCTCCTTTTGCTCTGGTATTTTATTTTATTCTACGCATGTTTAAATTATAATGTTTTATTCTGAATATTGTGTTGTTACTTGTGAGCAAAGCACCAAGGCAAATTCCTTGTATGTATACACATTTGGCTAAATAAAATGTATTCAATTTAATTCAGTATTGTGGGCCAAAGGGTCCATTCCTGTGCTGCTTTGTTCTATGTTCCCCACTCTGGTAATGGGCAATTTAAACACAAGTAATTAAATAAACCCAGATTTTCCACAGGTATATCTGTGTGGAGTTTGCACGCTCTCCCTGTTAGCGCGTGGGTTTCCCCCCCCTTTTTTTTGCAAATACTTTTATTCACAAAACAAAAACAAACATACAGTATTAACACGATCAAAGGCTGCCTATATTAGAAACACAGAAAATAGGTGCAGGAGTAGGCCATTCGGCCCTTCGAGCCTGCACCGCCATTCAATATGATCATGGCTGATCATCCAACTCAGTATCCCGTACCTGCCTTCTCTCTATACCCCCTGATCCCTTTAGCCACAAGGGCCACATCTAACTCCCTCTTTAAATATAGCCAATGAACTGGCCTCAACTACCTTCTGTGGCACAGAGTTCCAGAGATTCACCACTCTCTGTGTGAAAAATGTTTTCCTCATCTCGGTCCTAAAAGATTTCCCTCTTATCTTTAAACTGTTACCCCTGGACTTCTCCAACATCGGGAACAATCTTCCTGCATCTAGCCTGTCCAACCCCTTAAGAATTTTGTAAGTTTCTATAAGATCCCCCCTCAATCTTCTAAATTCTAGCGAGTACAAACCGAGTCTATCCAGTCTTTCTGCATATGAAAGTCCTGACATCCCAGGAATCAGTCTGGTGAACCTTCTCTGTACTCCCTCTATGGCAAGAATGTCTTTCCTCAGATTAGGAGACCAAAACTGTACGCAATACTCCAGGTGTGGTCTCACCAAGACCCTGTACAACTGCAGTAGAACCTTCCTGCTCCTATACTCAAATCCTTTTGCTATGAATGCTAACATACCATTTGCCTTCTTCACTGCCTGCTGCACCTGCATTCCTACTTTCAATGACTGGTGTACCATGCCACCCAGGTCTCGTTGCATCTCCCCCTTTCCTAATCGGCCACCATTCAGATAATAGTCTACTTTCCTGTTTTTGCCACCAAAGTGGATAACCTCACATTTATCCACATTATACTGCATCTGCCAAACATTTTCCCACTCACCCAGCCTATCCAAGTCACCTTGCAGCCTCCTAGCATCCTCCTCACAGCTAACACTGCCCCCCAGCTTCGTGTCATCCGCAAACTTGGAGATGTTGCATTCAATTCCCTCGTCCAAATCATTAATATATATTGTAAATAGCTGGGGTCCCAGCACTGAGCCTTGCGGTACCCCACTAGTCACTGCCTGCCATTGTGAAAAGGACCAGTTTACTCCTACTCTTTGCTTCCTGTCTGCCAGCCAGTTCTCTATCCACATCAATACTGAACCCCCAATACCATGTGCTTTAAGTTTGTGTACTAATCTCTTATGTGGGACCTTGTCGAAAGCCTTCTGAAAGTCCAGATATAACACATCCACTGGTTCTCCCCCATCCACTCTACTAGTTACATCCTCGAAAAATTCTATAAGATTCGTCAGACATGATTTACCTTTCATAAATCCATGCTGACTTTGTCCAATGATTTCACCACTTTCCAAATGTGCTGCTATCCCATCTTTAATAACTGACTCTAGCAGATTCCCCACTACCGACGTTAGACTAACTGGTCTGTAATTCCCCGTTTTCTCTCTCCCTCCCTTTTTAAAAAGTGGGGTTACATTAGCTACCCTCCAATCCTCAGGAACTACTCCAGAATCTAAAGAGTTTTGAAAAATTATCACTAATACATCCACTCTTTCTGGGGCTACTTCCTTAAGTACTCTGGGATGCAGCCTATCTGGCCCTGGGGATTTATCGGCCTTTAATCCATTCAATTTACCTAACACCACTTCCCGGCTAACCTGGATTTCACTCAGTTCCTCCATCTCATTTGACCCCCGGTCCCCTGCTATTTCTGGCAGATTATCTATGTCTTCCTTAGTGAAGACAGAACCAAAGTAGTTATTCAATTGGTCTGCCATGTCCTTGTTCCCCATGATCAATTCACCTGTTTCTGACTACAAGGGACCTACATTTGTTTTAACTAATTTTTTTCTCTTCACATATCTATAAAAACTTTTGCAGTCAGTTTTTATGTTCCCTGCCAGTTTTCTTTCATAATCTATTTTCCCTTTCCTAATTAAGCCCTTTGTCCTCCTCTGCTTGACTGAATTTCTCCCAGTCCTCTGGTAGGCTGCTTTTTCTGGCTAATTTGTACGCTTCATCTTTTGTTTTGATACTATCCCTGATTTCCCTTGTTATCCACGGATGCACTACCTTACCCGATTTATTTTTTTGCCAAACTGGGATGAACAATTGTAGTTCATCCATGCAGTCTTTAAATGCCTTCCATTGCATATCCACCGTCAACCCATTAAGAATCAATTGCCAGTCTATCTTGGCCAATTCACGTCTCATACCCTCAAAGTTACCTTTCTTTAGGTTCAGGACCCTTGTTTCTGACTTAACAATGTCACTCTCGATCCTAATGAAGAACTCAACCATATGATGGTCACTCTTGCCCAAGGGGCCACGCACAGCAAGACTGCTAACTAACTCTTCCTCATTACTCAATACCCAATCTAGAATAGCCTGCTCTCTCGTTAGTTCCTCTACATGTTGGTTTAGAAACCTATCCCGCATACATTCCAAAAAATCCTCTTCTTCAGCACCCCTGCCAATTTGATTCACCCAATCTATATGTAGATTGAAGTCACCCATTATAACTGTTTTACCTTTGTTGCACGCATTTCTAATTTCCTGTTTGATGCCATCCCCAACTCCACTACTACTGTTAGGTGGCCTGTATACAACTCCCACTAGAGTTTTCTGCCCCTTACAGTTTCGCAGCTCTACCCATATCGATTCCACATCCTCCAAGCTAATGTCCTTCCTTTCTATTGCGTTAATCTGCTCTCTAACCAGCAACGCTACCCCACCTCCTTTCCCTTTCTGTCTATCCCTCCTGAATATTGAATATCCCTGGATGTTCAACTCCCAGCCTTGGTCACCCTGGAGCCATGTCTTCGTGATCCCAACTATATCATAGTCATTAATAGCTATCTGCACATTCAACTCATCCACCTTATTACAAATGCTCCTTGCATTGAGACAAAGCCTTCAGGCTTGTTTTTTACAACACTCTTACCCCTTATACTATTATGTTGAAAAGTGGCCCTTTTTGATTTTTGCCTTGGATTTGTCTGCCTGCCACATTTCACCTTGCTACCTATTGCTTCTACCCTCATTTTACACCCCTCTGTCTCTACGCTCACACATTTAAGAAACCCTTTCCCTTTAACTCCATCCTCAACTATCCCATTCGACACCCCACCCCCCTTATTCAGTTTAAAACCACCCGTGTAGCAGTGGCAAACCTGCCTGCCAGGATGCTGGTTCCCCACCTGTTAAGATGCAATCCGTCCCTTTTGTACAGTTCCCCCTTACCCCAAAACAGATCCCAGTGATCTAAGAATCTAAATCCCTGCCCCGTGCACCAGTTCTTCAGCCACACGTTCAGGTCCCGTAACTCCCTGTTCCTGCTCTCGCACCCGGGGACGTTGGCATTCCATGCTTCCCTCCCTTTCTCACTGTCTCCCACCTTCTCTCTTCCAGTACCTTAGGTGTAACAATCTTACTGTAGGACTTGTCAAGGAACGACTCAGTTTCTCGGACGAACCTGAGGTCATCCACTTGCTTCTCCAGTTCCCCAACATGGTCCTTCAGGAGCTATACCTGGATGCACTTCTCGCATTTGTAGCAGCCAGAGGCACCAGCAGTGTCCTTGATCTCCCAAATACTGCAAGCATCGCACTGAATCAGCTTGCCTGACATCTCCTGCTTTTGTCTCTCCCTCTCAAGCGTATTGCGTAGTCTCCTCCCCTCAACTTCCTCGCCAACTTTTCTCACAGGGCACTTCCCTCACTGCCGCGCCCCCAAGAGCAGTCTTGCTTTTATTGACTGATAAATTGCCTAATTTACCAATTTACAAACCAAATTCCTCAGTTTTCAACTGCTTTCCCTGCACTGACTCACTTCTGTCCTCCCACTTGGGCTAGAGCCAATCAGTCTTATCTCTTGCTAATCTTCTCCTGCTGTTGCTTCCAAATCTACAGCAGCTCTGAGCAACTTACATATTGGCAACTTACAAACAAACAAATTAATATATCACCAACTATCGATAATACACTCAACCTCCCATTCACAGAAGACCTCCAGTCTCTGTGGACACCTCGTGTTCCCTCTCCAGGGACACGCGGGCACGGACGTAGGCCCGTAAATGGGACAGGCAGCCGACTTCGGTGTGGCTGTCGACTACCCGCTGCCGGGACCCGCGAATGGCCATCTTGGCCAGGCCCAGGAGCAGACCGACAAGGAGAACCCCCCCCCCATCCCTATCGACCCTCCCCCCTCTATACCAAGTGCCCAAATATCAGGAGCGTGGAGCTAAAATGTGGCCAAAACTTGAGGAACAGCCCCTTCAGATAGTCGAACAGGGGCTGCAACCTCTCACACTGCATGTCGATGTGGAACACGGTCTCTTCCTCACCGCAGAAGTGGCAGGTGGGTGGCGAGTCCGTGAACCGGCTCAAGTACCTGTTACAGGTCACTGCTTTGTGCAACATTCTCCACCCCAGGTCCCCGATGTAAAGGGAGACCCGGGTGCGGTTTCCTCCCACATTCCAACGATGAGCGGGTTAATTGGCTCTCTGTAAATGCCTCCTGGTGTGTGGGTGAGGGATTGAATATTGGTGGGGGGGGGAGAATGGTGATGCAATGAACTGCAGATGCAGGCTTACAAAAAGAACACACAAAGTGCCGGCGTAACTGAGCGGGTCAGGCAGCATCTCTGGAGAACAATTTGGGTCGGGACCCTTCCTTAGAGTCTAAAGAAGGGTTCCAACACAAAACATTTCCTATCTGTTATATTCCGGACGGTAGAATGAATAATAACTTACACACAGATTGCCTGGATCACGAGAGAGAGATTTATTGCCCAACATTCCCTACGTATATTGAACACCATCTCATTAACATATACATGAATATGTATGAATACATTACATTGTTCTCTTTTTTAAGTATTAAATCTAAGTACTTGGTTACAAATTCATTGTTGTATTATTTGATTTAAACCAGTATTTATGAAATCTTAAATGATAAACATAATATATTTATTTTACATATCTACACATTTTCATTTTACTCATACAGTGAGTTACTTAACTTACAAACCTAATCTGACTACTGGGTTATGGATCCTGCCTGATCGTCTAACAGTTACAGGTTTAGGTGTTGACTCAACTGTTGGCATATTTGGCTCTGTTTTAGTACCCTGACTTTCAGAGGAATCTCTTTCATTGTCTGTACTAACTGAACTTTGTGTTTCAATCACAGTGGTCTCTTCCAACTCACTTTCAGATAAAAACTCAGGGATTAGGACTTCATGCTCAGTTTTTTGTTCATCTTTGGCTGCAATCATTTGATCAACATGAACACTTTTGATCCTATCTTCAACTTCAACTAAGTATCTTTTTGTTCCACACACTTCCACTATTTTTCCCAACATCCCATTTGTCTCGACTGGACTTGTTGGGAGGATTGAGAACACAAACGTGTTTTTTGTGGTTTACTCGGGCAATTTTGGCAGACCAATTGCTCACCAGTGACTTAATGTCACTGTCAATACCAGGCCAATACACAAAACCTCTGGCAATTGACTTCATGCTTACTATGCCAAGATGTTCGGCATGAAATTCATTCATAATTTTGTTTCTCAAAGACTCTGGTACAACCACTTTGTAACCCCACTTAATGCATCCCTGCTCACATGATAATTCATGGCGCCGATTATGGAAAGGCTTCAGCTCTGAGTTCAGAAATGAGTTCAATCCATTATCGATTTCAGCCCAACCGTTCAATGTCTGTTCATACACCCTCTTCAGCCCAGTGTCTTTCTTTGTGTCTGCTGCAATTTCTATTGCCGTCACTGGAAAGTCTTCATCTACAACTTACAGTGTGTAGATTCAGTTCTCACTTCCCACGTCAGAGTTCTCATGGGGCAACCGGGACAATGCATCCGCAACTGCGTTGCACTTGGAGCTTCTGTACTCAACCTTGTAGTCATACTGGGACAACAAAATTGCCCAACGCTGCATTCTTGATGCTGCCATGGAAGGTATAGCTGACTTGGGACCAAGTATCACTAGTAGTGGCTTGTGATCAGTCACTAGGGTGAATGGTCTGCCGAGAAGAAACTGATGGAATTTCTTGATTCCGAACACGATGCTGAGTGCTTCCTTTTCTATCTGCGCATAATTGTGCTCACTCGGTGATAGGGTGCAGGATGCAAAAGCAATAGGCTTTTCCTGTCCGTCATTACGTGGGAGATCACTGCACCTACACCATAACTTGAAGAAACACAAGCAAGTTTCATCTCGCGTGTCGTATCGTAGTGAACAAGGAGTTTGTTCCTTGTCAAGTTTTCTTTGCAGATGTCACATGCACGTTGCTGTTCCTTTCCCCACGTCCATTTCACATCTTTTTGTAGCAGTTTATATAGTGGCTTTAGCACAGTTGCTAAATCTGGAAGGAATCATGCATAGAACTGCACCATGCCAAGGAATGATAGTAGCTCTAACACATTATTGGGTTTTGGAGCATTCACTATTGCTTCAACTTTCGCCTTCACAGGGCGAAGTCCGTTGGCATCTACCTTAAGTCCAAGGTAGACCACCTCTGACTGCGCAAATGCACATTTACTTTGGTGCAGTTTGACATTGTGGCAGATCAGTCGTGTGAGAACTTGCTCAAGGATTTCCAGATGTTCTACCATGCCCTCTGTGAATATCAGTAGGTCATCCTGGTTGCACACACAGTGCAGAATACCTTGTAACATTTTGTCCACGCACTAGAACATTTTTGGGGAGGATTTCACACCATAGGGCATCTTTGTATATGAATACAAGCCCTTATGTGTGTTGATAGTCAAGTACTGCTGACTTTCCTTGTCGACATTGAGTTGGGCGTAAGCGTGAGACAAGTCCAGTTTAGTGAAGACTCTTGCGAGTTGGTAACGGATATTGTTCGTCAACAACGGCTTGGTTGTTTGTGACTTTGTCGTCACCACTTAGTCGAACAGTTTTGTCGACCCTGGGTACGGCTACAATTGGCGTTGCCCAGTTACTCTGGTCAGTCTTCACAATTACTCCATTACGCTCTAACCTGTCGCGTTCTTCCTCCACTTGTTGCTTTAGTGCATATGGTACAGGTCTTGGTCGACAATACACAGGTCTCACATCTTGCTTAAGTCGAATGTGTGCAGAGCACCCAGTTATTCCCGTGTAACTGTCAGCAAAAACTTTTGCATGTTTGCTTATGACGTTTTCAAGACGTGATTTGGACAAATCGACGCTGAAAATGTTCTTCCAGTCTCACTCTATTCTACTCAGCTAATCCTTTCCAAGGAGGTTGGTTTATTTCTGTAGCTGGCCACTATGATGGGCAGTGCAGATGCTCTTTGTGGACTACAGAAGTTCTGCTTTTAACACCATCCTTCCTCACAAACTGGTGGACAAACTGGGGGACCTGGGACTTCCACACTCCACTTGCATGTGGATAAATAGCTTCCTGTCGGGTCGCAGCCAGAGAGTCAGAGTGGGCCATCACACATCCAGGGCCCTCAGCCTCAGTACCGGCTCTCCACAGGGCTGCGTGCTGAGCCTCCTGCTTTACACCATCTACACACATGACTGCACCCCCGCCCACCAAAGTAAACAACATTGTCAAATTCGCGGATGACACCACGGTGGTGGGGCTCATCTATGGGGGGGATGAGTACGCCTACCGGGATGAGGTGGAGCAGCTGACAGTGTGGTGTGGAGAGAATAACCTGCTCTTCAACACCTCAAAAACCAAGGAGCTCATAATAGACTACAGGAAGAAGAAAACGGACATTACACCATTAATCATCAGAGGGGACTGTGTGGAGAGGGTGGCGGATTTCCGCTTCCTGGGAATCCACATTGAGGAGGACCTGACATGGAGCGTGAACACCTCTGTGCTGCTGAAAAAGGTCCAGCAGAGACTGCACTTCCTGAGGGTGCTCAGGAAGAATAACATCACCCAGAGACTGCTGCTGTCCTTTTATCGGTGCTCCATAGAGAGCATCCTAACATACTGTGTATGCGTGTGGTACACCAGCTGCACAGCGGCTCAGAGGAAAGCACTCCAGAGGGCCATTGACAACGCCCAGAGGATTGTCGGCTGCCCTCTCCTCGCCTTGGAGGACCTACACAGTTCCCACTGTCTCAAGAAATCACAGAACATTATAAAGGACATTTCCCACCCCGGACACTCCCTGTTTGAACTGTTGCCATCATGGAGACGGTACAGATCAATGAGGACAAGGACAAACAGACTCAAAAACAGTTTTTATCCCACAGCAATAACTACACTTAATATAGCCACCAAATGAGCGCAGGTGTACTACATACCAAAGGGATTGTGCAGTCGACAGAAGAATGTGTGGTTGTGTGTTTATGCTTTTTTTTTCATGTTATTTATTTTAGTTGTTAATTTTAGATATTTCTCTTTTACGTATCGTTAGCTTTTAGATAATGTGTGAATGGTGCACTGACTGGTTGGCATTTTTAATTTTGTTGTACATGTTTACATGTTATAATGACAATAAAGAACCTATCCTATCCTTGTTACTGTCTGACCATTATGCTGAACTTTACAGTTCATTTGTCCACATGTCTCCAAAACTTCGCCCGAATAGGTTCTCAGCTTGACCTTACTCCCAAACAATGGTATCTGTGGGAACTTTGTTTCGTACAGGACTTTGCTCATGACCGAACAATCTGCTGCCGTGTCAATACACACATTGATTACTTGCTCATTTATCAATAGTTCAGTTTGAAAGTCCTTGCCTTGGCTGGTTATAGGCTTATCGATGTTGGCTGCATAAATGGTGTACAACCCATGTTCATTTCCACCTGGGTTCATCTCCAAGTTGTGAACTCCTCTCTGTTGTTGTTGCTTGATTCCTGCAGATTGTTGGTTTCCTGTTTTAAGCTTGGCTCGACATGCTGAGGCAATATGGCCTTTCTTCTGGCAGTTATAGCACTTGGCCATTTTGAACTGACAAAATTGGGATGAGTGATTACCGTTGCAATGATAACAACTGGCTGAACTCGGCTCCCTGCCATATTTTGGTTTTGGTTTAGTGCCTCTTGGTTTGGCCAAAGTGACTGTAAACGGCCACTGCAGTCCGTGGTGGACGAAACTCGCAAGCATTCTTTGATGCCATCTCCATCGTGGTAACAATCTTGCATGCTTTCTCCAATGTAAGATCTGGAGTGTTCATGAGTTTGGACTGAATTTGTTCATCCACTAGACCACAAACAAATCTGTCGCATAGTGCGCGTCTGAGAAAGGTTCCAAAGTTACAGTGTACAGTTAAGTTTTTCAAGGCAACAATGCACTCATTGATTGTCTCATTCTGCTTCTGGTTTCTAGTGCCAAATTTATAACTTTCTGCAATTTCCAGAGGCTTTGGGCTGAAGTGCTCCTCCAACTTCTTCATAATGACATTGAATGGCACGTCTTTTGCCTTTATGGGTGCAAGGAGATTCACGAGTGTGTCGTACAGTTCAGGACCGATCTCCGTGAGCAGAATCGCTTTCATGCGTTCACAAACGGCCTTATTTGTTTCAGTCACTATCTCTCCTTCACCACTAATCTCCATTATATTGTTTGCCGTGAAAAACATGTTTGCTCTCTCCATATAGGAGCTGAACTGCTCTCTACTCTTGTCAAAAGTGCCAAGGTTTCCGGCACTGCCATCTTGCCATTCTTTTTTTTTTTTAAAGTCCGTTCAAAAACCACGATTTCCTGTCTGTTCTGGTGTAACAATTCACCTAAAACATAGCTGTCCAAAGGCTATTCAGCTTGAGGAACTCGACAAAAAAAATAATCTGATTCAATCCCAAGGACGGCATCTTGCCATGCAGTCACAACATAGAGATAGCCTGACAAACACTCGACGATTTTTCCAGCTGCTGTTTTAAACTACAGTCCCCTGCATAGAAGGATCTGCGGCCTATCGTGTCCAGCTCGCAAACAACTGCGACACAACTCCGTATTTACTGTTTAAAATGTTAAACAATACTACATTTTGCAAAACAGTCCTGCACCGTATTTAAAGAATGAGTTCACAAACTCTATCCCGTCCTCGTCGCCAATTTTGTTATATTCCGGACGGCAGAATGAATAATAAATTACACGCAGGTTGCCTGGATCAAGAGAGAGATTTATTACCCAACATTCCCTGCTTATATTGAACACTAACTCATTAACATTTACATGAATATGTATGAATACATTAGGCTATCCATGTTCAGAGATGCTGCCTGACCCGCTGAGTTGTTCAAACATTTTTCGTACTGGTGACTTTTTTTGTACTGGTGAATGGGATTGTCCTGTGAGCCGGATGGGCCGAATGTCCTTCATGTACATCATAGGGAAAAATAGTCTGGAGTCGGCTCGAGGCAAAACTACGAAGATCAGGAATATCGTTTCCTGGCAGTAGTAAGACAACAATATGTTGTTCCTCAGTCCGAATTACCAATGCTGTTTTCATTTAAAATCCAGATTAAATTAATTATTTATTTATATTCCTCAGCTGACATTAAGGAGGGTGGGGTGAGTTGGACCGTATGTGTATCAGCAATGGGCCAGACCCTGGGGAACTGATTCAGAAACAACCACTATGTAACTCCACCCTAATGTCAAGTTTACTTTAGTTTAGACATGCAACAGGGAAACAGGCCCTTCGGCCCACCGAGTCCATGCCGACCATCGGTCACCCATTCACACTAGTTTGATGTTATCCCACTTTCTCATCCAGACCTGACACACCAGGGGAAATTCACGGAGGGCCGATTAACCTACAACCCCGATGGTAGGCACAAAATACTGGAGTAACTCAGCGGGCCAGGCAGAAGGAATGGGTCCAGAGATGCTGCCTGTCCCGCTGAGTTACTCCAGCAACTTGTGTCCATGTTAGGGTTGCCAACTTTCTCACTCCCAAATAAGGGGCAAAAGGTCTATATACGGGACAAATTCCCGACGGTAATTCGTTGACCAACTCGTCCATGGCTGGGTGAATGATGAGTTGGCCCGGGTGCTGGACTGCACACAAAGCCCAGCCGGCAGGCCAGCTGAGGAGTTTTGGCCCGGGCACGACGTCGCACACAAAGTCCGGCGCCCCATCCAACTCATGAACCGATGATCGGCCATGAGAAGGAGGGGTGGTGGTGGTGTCGACCGACACCACCACCGACCGACGGGGCCACGGGCGAGGCGCTGCTGCTGCTGCTGCTGCTGCACTCCACGGGCTGCACTACGTCGGGACGGGTGAGGCGGGGCCGGACGCGGCGCTCCGACCCGACAGTCCCCTCGACCCGAGTAGGGGCAGTCAAATACAGGACAAACCAATTTAGCCCAATATACGGGATGTCCCGGCTAATACGGGAAGTTGGCAACCCTAGTCCATGTTCAGTGTAAACCAGCATTTCCTTCCTGCACAACCTACATACCCACACGTCTTTGGAATGTGGGAGTATACAGGAGCACCCGGAGGAAACCCGCTGTCACAGGGAGACCATGCAAACTCCACCCACACAAAGTGTTTTGTATTCATTTTTCATTCTGAATTAAGTTTATTTTGGTGGGAAAAAAAAACCCCTCAACCTATGGATGGCGCTGTGGTCAAACAAGTATTTAGTTTTAAAATTCCCTCGCAAGTTTACGTTCAGTTCCTAGAGTCAGCAATGGACGAGGAAGACACAGCTTTCTTGGAAATGAGAGGGGGTGGGGAGGATTATTTATGAATCTGCGCAGGACTATGAGTGGCACGGTGGTGCAGCGGTAGAGTTGCTGCCTTACAGCACTTGCAGCGTCGCAGATTCCATACTAGTGTTGTCTGTATGAAGTTTGTACGTTCTCCCCGTGACCTGCGTGGGTTTTCTCCGAGATCTTCTGTTTCCTCCCACACTCCAAAGACATACAGGTTTGCAGGTTTAATTGGCTTGGTATAAGTGTAAATTATCCCTAGTGTGTGTAGAGCAGTGTTAGTGTGCGGGGATCGCTGGTCGGCGCGGACACGGTGGGCCGAAGAGCCTGTTTCCACGCTGTTACTCGAAACTAAACAAAACAAAACTTTATTTAGACAAAATGAATGTGCCTGACCTTACAAGGGATGGCCATCTCCTGTGAGATTACACAACCAGGTTCATTGACAAAGGATATTATTACATGGTGCATGGAACAGCACGGTGTGGACACAAGGAACTGCGGACACCGGTTTACAAAAAAAGTGCAGGAGTAACTCAGTGATTCAGGCAGCATCTTTGGAGATGCTGAGGTAGAGTTGCTGCCTTACAGTCGAGTCACGAATACGGTAGAGTCACGGTCACGGTGGCGCAGCGGTAGAGTTGCTGCCTTACAACGAATGCAGCGCCGGAGACCCGGGTTCAATCCCGATTACGGGTGCTGTCTGTACGGAGTTTGTACGTTCTCCCCGTGACCTGTGTGGGTATTCGCCAAGATATTCGGTTTCCTCCCACACTTCAAAAAATGTACAGGTTTGTAGGTTAATTGGCTTGGTTTAAATATAAAAAATATTGTCCCTAGTGTGTGTAGGATAGTGTTAATGTGCGGGGATCGCTGGTCGGCGTGGACCCGGTGGGCCGAAGGGCCTGTTTCCGCGTGGTATCTCTAACCTAAACTAAACTAAACTAAACATGGATAGGCAATGTTTCAGGTCAAGACCTTTCTTCAATCTGATTGTAACAGTGGAGGAGAGAAAGCTGGAAGAAAGGTGGGAGCGGGACAAAATGTGACAAGTGATGGATAGATAGACTTGTGGGAGGTCTTTTGATAGAGAGATGGTTGGACAAAGGCCAGAGATGTAAAGACAAATAGTATGAGATAAAAGCTACAATCAGTCTCAAGAAAGGTCCTGACTCAAAACAGCGCCAGAGATGCTGCTGAGTTATTCCAGCACTTTGTATCAATTTGTATAATGAATAATACAGCATAGGATCTGGCCATTTTGCCCAAAATGACGGTGCTGAACATGATCCCGTTAAACTGATCTCCTCAGTCTACACCTGGTCTATATCCCTCCATTCCCTGCATAGTTAAAGAAGGGTATCTAAATTGTGATATTGCAATGCTGGTTTAAATTGAAAACAGGCACAAAATGCTGGGGTAATTCAGCGGGATAGGCAGCATCTCTAGAGAGAAAGGACGGGCGACGTTTTGGGTCGAGACCATTCTGCAGACTTTAGTAATACTGCAGGTGGACAAAAATGCTGGAGAAACTCAGCAGGTGAGGCAGCATCTATGGAGTGAAAGAAATAGGCGATGTTTTGGATTGAGACCCTTCTTCAGACTTGGTAATGCTGCATGTGCCTTGGTAATGCTGCAGGTTAAGCCTGAACAGTGCGGTGTGCTGTGTTTTGCTGGAGCGTGTCTGCCTCAACTCGGCATTTTTTCGCAAACCCACCATCTCACTGTCTGTCCCCTTCATTCCCATTCATCCTCGCTCTTCAACACTCACACTCCGCCAGTTCCCCCCCCCCCCCCCCCCCCCCCCCCCCCCCCAGGCATCTCCGCATTTGGAGTCATGCACGCAGTTCCGATCGCCCTGTTACTGGGAGGATGTGCAGCTTTAGGGTATGAGAGAGGATTACCTGAATGATGCCCTGATTACAGCATTAACGTGTAATGGTTTATTCTTAATTGTTTACGGTATGTGGTGATGTTTCTTGCGAGCGGAACACAAGGTCTAATTCCTTGAGTGTGTACATACTTGGCCAATAAACATTCAATCATTCAATCATACATTCATTCAATCATACATTCATTCATTCATTCAATCATGCATTCATTCATTCACGGAAATCGCTATCAATACATGGGGGGTAACCGGGGGGACACAATTTCTTGCAGGCCACCAGCGCATGCGCACACTCACACACACACGCGAGGCTTCGGAAGCTTCAGCCGTGGGCCCTGGGGTACCGAATCATCCCCGTGTCAAGCGGCGCGCTGGGCTGGAGGAGAGAGCGAGATGCATTAGTGCGAGGCTTCGGCTGTGGGCCTTGAATCGGCCCGTTCACGGGATCTTTCATCGGCCGGCGGGGGCTTCAACATCGGGAGCCTTAATCGCCTGGATGCAGCAGTTTGATTTTAAGCCGCGCCGGGCGATGAAAGGCCCCGCGAACGGGCCGATTCAGCCCTTAGAAAGCGGCTGATAAAGTCCGGATTACAAAACATGGGGGGGGAGAGGGGGGGAATCGTCTCCCCACCTCTCAAAGCAGGGGAGGGGGGAACCTGTACCCCCCAGGATTTCCTCCCCTGATCCATTCATTCATTCATTCATTAGAGGGCATTAGCGACAGGGAAAACTTGGATAGTTTTCTCTGGAACATTGGGAGTTGAGGGGGAGACCTGATCGAAGTGTATAGAATTATGAGAGGCATAGATAGGGTGGACAGTCAGAACCTTTTTCCCGGGTGGAAAACGTAAAAGACAAGAGGGCATAGCTTTAAGGGGAGAGGGGCAACGTTTTTAAAAGGAAATGTGCAAACCAACGTGCTGCCTCCACAACCACTCCTGATAACTCGTTCCAGGCACCCACCACCCTCTGCGTAAGCAACTTGCCCTTTAAACTTTGCCCCTCCTACAATGCCTCATCCTCTAGTCTATGGCAATTCCACCCTGGAAAAAAAAATGGTTCTGACTGTCTACCCTATCTATGCCTCCCATAATTCTATATGCTTCTATCAGGTCGCCCCTCAACCCCCGATGCTCCAGTGAAAACAATCCAAGTCCCGTCCAACCTCTCCCTTTAGCTAAAACCTTCTAATCCAGGCATCACTCTGGTAAACCTCTTCTGCACCCCCTCCAAAGCCTCCACATCCTTCTGGTAATAGGGCGACCAGAACTCCAAAACCTGTCATATGATCACCCCAAAGTCTCCAAGGCTCCAGCGTAAAATGATCCCATCCTATCCGGCCTTTCATAGGTCAGAATGGACGTTTCAGTAATAGTGGAGGCCAATTCACTTGATGGTTTCAAGAGAGAGTTAGATAGAGCTCTTAGGGCTAACGGAATCAAGGGATAAGGGGAGAAGGCGGGAACGGGGTACTGATTCTGAATGATCAACCATGATCATATTGAATGGTTCGTCGGCCTACTCCTGCACCTATGTTTCTATGTTTCTATACTCCGGATGGAAATGTGTCGGGGCAAATCTTTTAGACAGAGACTGGCGGGGACCAGGAACGCACTGCGTGAGGTGGTGACGGGGGCAGGTGCAATAGTCGTTTAAGCCCGTATTCAAGCCTGACATCTGTTGTACCATACCCTCTTTGTTTTTTCAATTCCATGCCCAGGTTAATGAAGATAAGTCTACATATCCTTTCTTCTCCACCATACCTACCGACCAGTGCCTCTGTTTGTATAGCAACGTCCTCTTTCCTTGCTGAGGGCCCCCTCATTTATTGTTTTTATATCTTACTCTTATTAATCTTCTCAAAGTGCATCACCTCTCACTAATCAAAATTAATCGCCATTTGCCATAGCTCTGCCCCCATTTACCAACTTTAGTTTTGTTTAGAAATGGAGTGCAGAAACAGGCCCTTCGGCCAACCATCGATTTATTAGGCTATTTTTTAGGCGACTACATGTGACTAGGCTGTTGCCACGTGGTCGCCAGGGTGACGCCTGTATGGTCGTGAGTAGTCTCCTCAGTTGCCCAACGAGTCGCAGCGTCTTTCTGGTCGCTGCTGCATTTTCAACGTTGAAACTGTTCGGAGACAGTCGGAGACAGTTGGCGACAGTGGGTTTGACACCAATGAGCGTAGCTTGCCTTCTCCTGACGTAGGCGCTGTCGTAGTTGTCGCCAGGTTAATGTAGGTTGTCACCGGTGAAGACTTTGGTTTAAACATAGAAACATAGAAACATAGAAATTAGGGGCAGGAGTAGTCCATTCGGCCCTTCGAGCCTGCACCGGCATGCAATATGATCATGGCTGATCATCCAACTCAGTATCCCGTACCTGCCTTCTCTCCATACCCCCTGATCCCCTTAGCCACAAGGGCCACATCTAACTCCCTCTTAAATATAGCCAATGAACTGGCCTCCAGTACCCTCTGTGGCAGAGAGTTCCAGAGATTCACCACTCTCTGCGTGAAAAAAGTTCTTCTCATCTCGGTTTTAAAGGATTTCCCCCTTATCCTTAAGCTGTGACCCCTTGTCCTGGACTTCCCTAACATCGGGAACAATCTTCCTGCATCTAGCCTGTCCAACCCCTTAAGAATTTTGTAAGTTTCTATAAGATCCCCTCTCAATCTTCTAAATTCTAGAGAGTATAAACCAAGTCTATCCAGTCTTTGTTCATAAGACAGTCCTGACATCCCAGGAATCAGTCTGGTGAACCGTCTCTGCACTCCCTCTATGGCAATAAAGTCCTTCCTCAGATTTGGAGACCAAAACTGTACGCAATACTCCAGGTGTGGTCTCACCAAGACCCTGTACAACTGCAGTAGAACCTCCCTGCTCCTATACTCAAATCCTTTTGCAATGAAAGCTAACATACCATTCGCTTTCTTCACTGCAGCTAACATACCATTCGCTTTCTTTTACTGCGTTTCTGTTTGTTAAAGTAATGATTCTATTTCAAATTTATATGTCGAAGGGGGGGTCCAGTCGACGGTTTTTCGGCGGCCTGCTACGACTATGACAGTCACCGGCAGTCACCTAAAAATAGCCTTAGTGGGACAGGTCCATTACTAAACATCTATGTTATATATTTGTGTAGGAAAGAACTGCAATTGCGGTTTAAATTGAAGGTAGACACAAAATGACCGAAGTAACTCAGCAGGACAGGCAGCATCTCTGGAGAGAAGGAATGGGCCACGTTTCTTTTATTTTTGTCTCATTTGTGTGTATTTTTTATTTTTTTTTACTGGGTATGTGTGTGGGGAAACTTTTTTAAATCTTTCCCCTGCACGGAGAACCCGACCTTTTCTCTGTCGGGTCTCCGTTGTCGATGGGGCTGAGCACCGTGGAGCGGCCTCCAACCGGAACGACCTGGGGCTCCAGTTGCGGAGCTGCGGACTTATGCGGAGCTGCGGACTTACCCACCATCGTGGAGCTGGCCGAGTTCGGAGCGGGAGGAGCGGTGGTGGCGCGCTGCTGCGGCCCGACCCAGGAGATTCGGAGGCTCCAGCCGCCGGCCCGGTGGACGGTGACACCGGGAGCCCGCGGGTCCCTGCTGGGAGACCGCATTTCGGGGCTTCCGCAACGGCGACTTCTCCCGCCCGAGTTGCGGGGTTGAGGATGACCTGGAGCAGAGCCTTACATCATCTTTAAATGGCCGCGGGACTTGTTAGCGCACGCCGGGGCTCCAACACCAAGACCCCGAGCACGGCCTTGCATCACCCGGCGCGGCTTTATAATTGCCGCGGGACACTTACCATCGCCCGCCGGGGGCTTTGACTCTGACATCGGGAGGAGAAGGAGGAGTGCAGGGGAGAGACAAGACTTTGCCTTCCATCGCAGTGAGGAGGAGATTCACTGTGATGGATGTTCGTGTAAATTGTGTTGTGTCTTGGTTCTTCTTCGTGTTTGTATGACTGCAGAAACCAAATTTCGTTTGAACCTCTGGGTTCAAATGACAACAAATAAATTGTATTGCATTGTATTGTATTGTATTTCGTGTCGAGACCCTTCTTCAGATTTCTGTTATTTCCTACATTCACAGCCAAATTGCTAATGCAAACTTGAATTTAAGAGATTGTAAATGTCAGAATTTATACGAGTCTCAAGAAGTGTTGTCAGTGGAGAGCATTCGGAATTGGTAAATTTACACCAAA
The DNA here is from genome assembly GCF_028641065.1 of Leucoraja erinaceus. Classification (NCBI taxonomy): domain Eukaryota; kingdom Metazoa; phylum Chordata; class Chondrichthyes; order Rajiformes; family Rajidae; genus Leucoraja; species Leucoraja erinaceus. The sequence continues at coordinate 91,641,030 of NC_073381.1, forward strand.
GTACTCTTCCCCTTACTGCCACCCATTATAATCAAAGACTTGTCCCATCCCTTCAGAATTAAGGGACAGACGTTTAGGGGTAATATGAGGGGGAACTTATTTACGCAGAGAGTGGTGGCGGTGTGGAATGAGCTCCCAGTGGAAGTGGTGGAGGCAGGTTCATTGGTATCCGTCTAAAATAAATTGGTAGGCATATGGATGAGAAGGGAATGGAGGGGTTATGATGAAGCGCTAAGGGGAAAAAAAAACACCACCCGAGATGGCCTGTTTCCGTCAGGTTATATGGTTATCCCGGGTCATTCCTTCCTTCTTCTTCCCGTCCGGCAGAAGGTACAGAAGCTTGAAAGCGTGCACCACCAGACTCAGGAACAGCTTCTTCCCCTCTGTTATCAGGTTTCTGAACGGTCCTTCCATAAGCTAGGGTACTGTCCGATTCACCTCTACCCCATTGCGGACATTGGACTTTGTCTGTGGAACTGGTGCGCTACAATGCTGAGAACTATATTCTGCACTCTGTATCTTCCCCTTTGCTCTGCCTATTGTACTTGAGTTTGACTTGATTGTATTTTTGTATAGTATTATCTGATCTAATTGGATAGCATGTGAACAAAAAAATTTCACTGTACCTTGGTACACGTGACAATAACAAACTTAAAACGGAAACTTAAACCTAAGCATCCAGTGTTTAACGTAATATAACAACAGCCAAAATAAAGTAGACCACCTAGTCGGATCCCTATATATCAGCCTAAACATTCACTCAAGGTCACAGAGTGTTGGAGTAACTCAGCGGGTTAGGCAGCATCTCTAGAGAACCTGGATGGTGTCGGGACCCTTCTTCAGACGGTTTCATTCCCTCCGCCACCGTCCCACAGTGGCTGCAGTGTGCGCTGTCTAACAAATACACTGCGGTTGCTCACACAGGCTACTCCGACAGCACATCCCAAGCCTGCCATCTCTCCTGCCAAGAAGGACAGAGGGAAGTGGGTGCACCACCACCCACAGATTCCCCTCCAAGTCACACGTCAACCAGACTTGAAATTTATTGTCGTTCCTTCACTGTTGCTGGATTTACACTACAAGTTGTGATATGTTCTATTAATATGTTCTTCACATCCCTTAGAGTCATAGAATAATACAGCGTGGAAACAGGCCCTTCGGCCCAACTTGCCCACACTGGCCAACGTGTCCCAGCTACACTAGTCCCACCTGCCTACGTTTGGCCCATATCCTCTGAACCTGTCCTATCCTTGTACCTTCTTAAATGTTGGGATAGTCCCTGCCTCAACTACCTCCTCGGGCAGCTTGTTCCATGCACCCACCACCCTTTGTGTGAAAAGTTACTCCTCAGATTCCTATTAAATCATTTTCCCATCGCCTTGAACCTATTGCACTCTGGTTCTCAATTCACCTACTCTGGACAAGAGACTTTACCCAATCTATTCCTCTCATGATTTTATACACCTCTATAAGATCACTCTATCATCCTTGTGCGCCCCATGGAATAGAGTCCCAGCTCGCTGACCACACTCAAAATAATGCGCTGGTAACCTCACTCAAAATGGCGCCCAGTACACAAAATGGTGCCCAGTACACAAAATGGTGCCCTTAGCAACCTCACTCAATGTGGCACCTACCTAATCAATGCTTCCCATCCCCTTTCAAAATAACTCACTGCCAACCCCTCTCAAGAACTTTCCATGGGCCCTTACCAACAAAGCCCCGAAGATGAAGCCAACCCTTCTCGAATTGGTTTTGTTGCTGCCCTCGTAGAGACAGTGCCTGGTTTCCCTGCCCGACCCCTCCCAGAGTGAAGCTGCTCCTCCCGTCTCAAGCAACCGTGCTGCTCGTGAGACAGTGCAGACCCCGACCAAGGGTGATTCAAGGTCCCAGGAATCTCAATTATGAGGAAAGGTTAAAGGGGGCGCACCCTTTCCCACTGCCGCGATGACCCTGCAGATCTCCTCCCGTATCAGAGCATCGCTTGCTCCGTGCCTGTCCCTCGTCCTCCCCCCCCCTGCACACTGGGATCAATTCTATTTTCAAAGCCCCCTGATAACATTGTCGGGGAGAATCAGGGATCGCAATCTGCTGCTCAGTCTGATAAGGACCAACTGGGTCATTAATTGTTTCCTCCTCTCCCCGGTCACAAGCCGAGAGGCTGACCTCCCAACGGTGACCTCATGCCTGGTGTCCGTGGGAGCGATCAACCCTCCGCAGATGCTCTCCTCCCTTTCACCAGCCTCAGCTGTCAGGTCGAGAAGAGTCCCATACCTTGGATCCTTTTTATTAATTCATTCATCGGCTGCAGACACAATTGGCGAGTTGTTTTATAATTGCTGGTCTTTAGCCACGGTACGAAGATGGCGAAGTTCTGGGGCTTGATGGCGATTTTGAAGCTTTGATTCTGGCAGCTCCAAGTTATGATGTTGTTTGAGTTATTTAGGGTCATGGGGTTATGGAGAGATACAGCATAGAAACAGGCCCTTCAGCCCAGAGAGTTGTCCATTGTGAGTACTAACCTTCCCCCTTCCCATCGAAGTGGCCTACAGGAAACTCTGCCTCAACATGGCAGCCAGCATCATCAGAGACCCACACACCACCCTGGCCACAGACTTGCTCTCATTTCACTCCTGCAATCGGGAATCTGAAAACTGTGACCTCCAGGTTCAAGGACAGTTTCGTTCCAATAACCATCAGGCTCTTGAACACTAACCTCAACTGGGAACTATAGTCAAAGATGGACACAAAATGCTGGAGTAACTCAGTGGATCCAGCAGGATCTCTGGAGAAAATGAATGTGACATTTTGTGTCAGGACCCTTCTTCATCTTTTTAATCTATCTTTGATGGATACCTTGTACCTTGTACCTTCCAAAGAGTCCGCCAGGGGCTATACAGGAAGTTGGACAATTTTATATCGGACAATTTTTACATTTTCACCAAGCCAATTAATCTACAAACCTGTACGTCTTTGGAATGTGGGAGGAAACCGAAGATCTCGGAGAAAACCCACACAGGTCACGGGGAGAACGTACAAACTCCGCACAGACAGCGCCCGAAGTCGGGATCGAACCCGGGTCTCCGGTGCTGCATTCATTGTAAGGACTATCCCAATTCTCCCGCTGCGCCACCGTGACTGCCATAACAACTTTTAAAAGACCCCAGGACAGGTACATGGATAGGAGAGGTTTAGAGGGATATGGACCAAACACTGGCAGGCGGGACTAGCTTAGATGTAACGTCATGGCCAGCATGGGCGAGTTGGGCCAAATGGCCTGTTTCAGAGATTCATGGCTCTATGACAATGAAGGAACGGCGGTATATTTCCAAGACAGGATGGGTATGTGGAGAAACACCTTATCCCTTCAAACCTTCAGGAACTTAGCTGATTTTTTAAATTCTGGTGTGAAAGGAGGGTACATTTGTATTGTGGAGAGAGGCATTTGATACTGTTTTGTTATGTGTCTGTTACGATATAGGTAAAATAGCACGTATTAGATGGTGAAAGATGACTCATGTCACACTCGTGTTGGGATCAAAGTCAGGAACGATTTATTTCCGTCAAAGGTCACTGACCTGATTTACATAATTATATGCACGAGTATGAGCACACCTCATATATACATTAATTACATAGATATTGGCACAGATACCAGCAGAGTTTAAGGCCTTCATGTGGGATCCCTCCCGGCAAAGGCTGATTGTTGAGACAACGTTGAGGTTGTTGGCAATGATGTTGTTAAACATACACTTTGACACAATTATCCTCCACTTCACAGTACCATGGCCACACCGCAGTTCACGTTCACAAGTTGTAGGAGTAGAATTAGGCCATTCGGCCCATCGAGCCAACTCCTCCATTCAGTCATGGCTGATCTCTGCCTCCTAATCCCATTTTCATGCCTTCTCCCCATAACCCTTGACACCTGTTCTAATCAAGAATTTGTCCATCTCTGCCTTAAAAAGATCCACTGTCTTGGCTTCAACTGCCCTCTGATCAACTACCCTCGGACTAGAGAAGTTGCTCCTCACCTCCTTTCTAAAGGAGCACCCTTTAATTTTGAGGCTGTGACCTCTGGTCCTAGACTCTCCCACCAGTGGAAACATCTTTTCCACATCCACTCTATCTGTGCCTTTCATTATTCTGTAAGTTTCAATCAGGTCCCCCCTTAACCTTCTAAACTCCAGCGATTAGAGAGGCCCAGTGCTGTCAAACGCTCATAGAAAATCAGGTGCTGGAGTAGGCCATTCGGCCCTTCGAGCCTGCACCGCCATTCAATATGATCATGGATGATCATCCAACTCAGTATCCTGTACCTGCCTTCTCTCCATACCCCCTGATCCCTTTAGCCACAAGGGCCACATCTAACTCCCTCTTAAACATAGCCAATGAACTGGCCTCAACTACCTTCTGTGGCAGAGTATTCCACATTCACCACTCTCTGTGTGAAAAATGTTTTTCTCATCTCGGTCCTAAAAGATTTCCCCCTTATCCTTAAACTGTGACCCCTTGTTCTGGACTTCCCCAACATCGGGAACAATCTTCCTGCATTTAGCCTGTCCAACCCCTTAATAATTTTGTACGTTTCTATAAGATCCCCCCTCAATCTTCTAAATTCTAGTGAGTACAAGCCGAGTCTATCCAGTCTTTCTTCATATGAAAGTCTTGACATCCCAGGAATCAGTCTGGTGAACCTTCTCCGTACTCCCTCTATGGCAAGAATGTCTTTCCTCAGGTTAGGAGACCAAAACTGTACGCAATACTCCAGGTGTGGTCTCACCAAGACCCTGTTTCAATGAGGTCTCCCCTCAACCTTCTAAACTCCAGCGAGTACAGGCCCAGTGCCATCAAACACTCATTATATGCCAATCCACACATTCCTGGAATCATTCTTATAATGACCTTGTAAAGATTTTGTGATGAAATAACAGTCTCTGCTAACCCACTGCCCCCAGAGTATCAAAGTTTGAGCTTTGATTTCAATAGTAAAGACCTCCAGGGTTAAGCTCTGGACCTATCTTTATCGCCTGGACCACCCCCCCCCCACCCCTCCTCCTCCACCCCTTCCCCAATAGGTGGTTGCAGCGGTAGAATTGCTGCCTCACAGCACCAGAGACCCGGGTTCGATCCTGACGACGGGTGCTGTCGGCACGGAGTTTGTACCTTCTGCCCGTGACAGCGAGGGTTTTCTCCGGGTGCTCCAGTTTCCTCCCACATCCCAAAGACGTGCAGGTTTGTCGGTTACTCGGCTGCCGTAAATTATCCCAAGAGTTCGTTATAGAACTAGTTTACGAGTGATCGCTGGTCGGCGCGGACCCTGTGGACTGAGGGGCCTGTGTCCGTGCTGTGCCTCTAAACTAAACTCAAAGTAAAGATCCACCTCGGTCGGAACATGTCGGTGGGCGGCGGGGGGGGCGGGGGGGGGGGGGGTGGGGGTGGGGGGTGGTGACGGGACCGGGATGGAGTTCGGGGCGCTGAAAGGGAAAAGGCAAATGAATGGGGCTTTTGTTCCCATTATGCCAGAAGACACCGCTCCGACTATACTGCCGGCTTTCATCACACGGCACACGGGAGGGGAAAGCCAGAGTCTTTCACAAAAAAACATTCATCGCATTCACTCTCCGACCCTCCGATCCAGCAAAGAATACCTTCAGGTCACCTTACCATAAAGACGCATCAAACTGCAGCAGCATAATCAAGGACGAGTCGCACCCTTGGCCTCTCCCTCTTCTCCCCTCTCCCATCAGGCAAAAGGTACAGAAGTGTGAAAACGCACACCTCCAGGTTCAGGGACAGTTTCTTCCCAGCTGTTATCAGGCAACTGAATCATCCTACCACAACCAGTGAGCAGAGCTGAACTACTATCTACCTCTTTGGTGACCCTCGGACTATCCTTGATCGGACTTTACTGGGTTTACCTTGCACTAAACGTTATTCCTTGATCATGTATCTATACACTGTAAATGGATCATCTATGATCATGTATTGTCTTTCTACGGACCGGACAGCACGCAACAAACGCTTTTCACTGTACCTGCTCCTCTACTCTTCCCGCTTGTTGGCACAGCGGGAGAGTTGCTGCCTTACAGCACTTACAGCACCAGAGACCCGGGTTTGACCCCGACTACGGGTGCTGTCTGTACGAAATTGCACGTTCTCCTTATGACCGCGTGGGTTTTCTCCGGGTGCTCCGGCTTCATCCCACACTCCAAAGACGTACTGGTTTGTAAGTTAATTAGCTTGGAACAGATGTAAATTGTCCCTAGTGTGTGTAGGATAGTGTTAATGTGCGTGGGGACGCTGGACGGCACGGACTCGATAGGCCGAAGGGCCTGTTTCCACGCTGTATCGCTAGGCTAAGCTAGACTAAACCTCCAACCCTTCAATCAGTCTGAAGATGGGTCTCAACCCGAAACGTCACCTATCCATGTTCTCCAGGTTTGCTGCCTGACCTGTTGAGTTACTCCAGCACTTTGTGTCTTTCCTTGGTAAACCAGCGTCTGCATTTCGTTGTTTCTACGTTATAAGAGTAGCAAATGTGACTTGCTTAGATGGAGCATCTTGGTCAGCATGAACGAGTTGGGCTGAATGGCCTGTTTCCTTGCTGTATGACTCTGTAAACCTTTTTATTAATTTCAATATAGACTTTATTCAAGTAATAAATATATACGATACAGGAACCGTGCAAAAATGTCATCCGACAGTCTCGGAGGCTATACAAATAGTCAATACTGTTTACACACATTACCCCAAATTTCTCCCCCACCCTTGCCACTCATGTGGCCCACTGGCGTGGAATCCCTTCCCTTATTTTGAGGGGCGTCTCTATCACACCCTGCTCCCCATGTCCAGCAGCAGAAGGACCCTAGACTGTGGTCCTCCCCCACCGAGCCTTGGCGTTGGCTGCACCGAGCTTCAGTGCGTCCCTCAGCACGTACTCCTGCAGTCTGCAGCGGGCCAGTCGGCAACATTCCCCGACGGACATCTCGCTCCGCTGGGTGGTGAACAACGCTCGGGCAGACCAAAGGGCGTCTTTCACCGAGTTGATGACCTTCCAGCAGCACTCGATGTCAGTCTCTGAATGCGTCCCTGGGAACAGTCCGTAAATCACAGAGTTCCCTGTGACGGAGCTGTTCGGAATAAATCCTGACAGGGACCTTTGCAAACCTTTAAAATAAGCTCACAAAGATCTTTTCCCCTGGCTGGAAGTGTCACTGACTAAGGGCATAGCTTTAAGGAGAGGGCATAGCTATAAGGGCAGCACGGTGGCGCAGCGATCTTTGCAGCCTCACAGTGACGGAGATCCAGGGTTTGATCCTTACCTCGGGTGCTGGATGCGAAAATGGAAGAACACAGATCTAGTGATGGGGTGATCACCGATCAGCATGGACTCAGTGGGCTGAAGGGCCTGTTCTACATTGTATCGCTAAACTAAACTAAACTATGAGAGGGGCAAGGGTTAAAGGAGAGTGAAGAGTTTTTATTGTCATATGTGCAACAATAATAATAATAATAGTCTATTGTAGTTCAGAGCCTATTAAGAGATTGTAGTGTTTAATAGCCCGATGGCTGTCGGGAGGAAGCTGCTCCTGAACCTGGACGCTACAGTTTTTAGACTCCTGTACCTTCTTCCCGATGGCTATGGTGAGATGAGTGTGTGGCCAGGGTGGTGTGGGTATCTGATGATAGCTGCCTTTCCCAGGTGGGGTAGGTACACTTTTACACTGAGAATGGGTGGGTGCTTGGAAGTGCCCGGGTTGGCGGTGGAGGCAGAATCAAGAGTGGTATGTAAGAGACTTTCAGACCGGCTCATGTATATGCAAGCAATGAAGGGATATGGATCACGGGCAGCTCGGTTTAACTTTGGCATCATGTCTAGCACGGTCATTGTGGGCCGAAGGGCCTGCTCCTGTACTGTACTGTGCTACAGCCCAATGTCAATCTCACATAGTCATTGTGCCGTAGACTCATACCGCACAGAAACAGGCCCTTCAGCTCAACTTGTCCATATCAATTCAGATGGCCCATCTACACTAGTCCACTAGTCCCACCTGCCCATGTTCCGACCCCATTCCTCCAAACCTGTCCTATCCATGTACCCGTACAGGTTTCTTTTAAATGTTGTTAAGGTGCCTTCGTCATCATAGTAGTAAGGTCCAACTTCCCATGCTGACGACAATGTCACATCTAAGCTCATTCCACCTGCCCGTGTTTGGCCCACATCCCTCTAAACCTGTCCTATCCATGCACCTGTCCTAACAATTTTCTAATGTTGTTATAGTCATAGAAACATAGAAATTAGGTGCAGGAGTAGGCCATTCGGCCCTTCGAGCCTGCACCGCCATTCAATATGATCATGGCTGATCATCCAACTCAGTATCCCGTACCTGCTTTCTCTCCATACCCTCTGATCCCCTTAGCCACAAGGGCCACATCTAACTCCCTCTTAAATATAGCCAATGAACTGGCCTCAACTACCCTCTGTGGCAGAGAGTTCCAGAGATTCACCACTCTCTGTGTGAAAAAAAAGTTCTTCTCATCTCGGTTTTAAAGGATTTCCCCCTTATCCTTAAGCTGTGACCCCTTGTCCTGGACTTCCCTAACATCGGGAACAATCTTCCTGCATCTAGCCTGTCCAACCCCTTAAGAATTTTGTAAGTTTCTATAAGATCCCTCTCAATCTCCTAAATTCTAGAGAGTATAAACCAAGTCTATCCAATCTTTCTTCATAAGACAGTCCTACACTTCATAAGACAGTCCCTACCTCAACTGCCTCTTCTGGCAGCTCGTTCCATACACCCATCACCTTCTGTGTGAAAAAGGTTGCTCCTCGAGTTTAATTTAGTTTAGTTTAGTTTTAGAGATACAGCGAGGCAACAGGCCCTTCGGCCCACCGTGTCGGTGCCGGCCAGCAATCCCCGCACATTAACACTATGCTACACCCACTAGGGACAATTTGTACATTTATACCCAGCCAATTAACCTGCAAACCTGTACGTCTTTGGAGTGCGGGAGGAAACTAAAGATCTTGGAGAAAACACAGATCACAGGGAGAACGTGCAAACTCTGTACCGACCCCTAGTCAGGATGGAACCCGGGTCTCCAGCGCTGCATTCGCTGTAAGGCAGCAACTCTACCACTGCGCCACTGTGACCGCCCTAATAAATCTTTCCCCTCTCACCTTAAACCTATGACCCCTGGTTTAATGATTCCCCGACTCTGGGTCGAAGACCCTATTGTGCATTCATCCTATTGATTCCTGTCTCGATTTTATACACCTAATAAGATCACCCCTCAGAGCCCCCTGCTCTCCAAGAAGTAACGTCCTAGCCTCTGACAGATCGTTCCGTATACCCACCACTCTCTGAGAGAAAAGGTTGCCCCTTGGGTCCCTATGAAATCTTGTCCCTCTTATTTTAAACCTATGTCCTCGTGCGGTGATCTCAGTAGGAGAGGGGTTGGGAGTGGGTGGAGAGTGAGTTGGTGAAGAGGTGAAATGGTTCTCTCCCCCCCACCCCCGATGTAGCCTTGCTCCTCAGTATAGTTCCCAGTGTTGTCCTCTCTGTTCCCAAGTGAATGAGACATCTCACTGTTTTTTTCTTTAAACAAAAATAAACATAATCACTTATTGCAATAATATATACAATCCCAAACAATACCAAACAAACCCGCCACCATAATACAAAACTATCTAAACAAACATCCTTTACTTTTCTGCACTCTTAGTCACGGTTGCGCAGCGGTAGAGTTGCTGCCTTACAGCGAATGTAGCGCCGGAGACCCGGGTTCGATCCCGACTAGAGGCGCTGTCTGCACGGAGTTTGTACGTTCTCCCCGCGACCTGCGTGGCTTTTCTCCGAGATCTTCGGTTTCCTCCCACACTCCAAAGACGTACAGGTTTGTAGGTTAATTAGCTTGGTAAATGAAAAATCTGGCCCTAGTGGGTGTGGGATAGTGTTAATGTGCAGGGATCGCTGGTCAGCGCGGTCCTGGTGGGCCGAAGGGCCTATTTACGTGTTGTATCTCTAAACTAAACTAAATCCTTGTCAAGGAAATATTCCACCCCTCCGCGGTGCCCAGCGTTCCCGGAAATCCCCCAGGGTGCCCGCGGACAGGGCATAGCCCCTCTCTGGTGCCACCCGGGTGCGGACTTACCCCCAGAAAAGGGGCAGGCAGGCAGGCAGGCCAGCTCGGGCAGAGTCCCCTTCCATCTGATGCCTACACCTCACCGTGACTGGGGCTCGTTCCTCAGGGAGTGAGTGCAGACAGTGACAGCTCTTCTCAGCAGCCCACCCCTGTCGACAACCCCCCCACCCCCCCCTCCCCAGTCACACATCACGGCTGCCTGTTGATTGAAGTGCGGGATCAATGGCCGGGTGAACAGAATTAAAGGCGCTCCCTACAACAAAAGGACAATGAGACCGGGGTCAGATATCTGGACTGAAACCCAGCCCCGCTGCACAATTGTAATCGTGGGGGCTCTTCGTTGTGTCCGAGGCAGTAACGGTGGCGGGGAAAGTTGTTTTATTTACTCAAAGATGCCTCCTCTGTTGCACCTCTGGTGGGCCTGTGGTGACTGCTTCTCTCAAGAGCCCTGCCAGGATCTTGCCTGAGCCTATCAAGCTGGTCAGTCCAAAGAAGGGTCCCGACCCGAAACGTCTCCTATCCAATCCTCTCCAGGGATGCTGAGTTACTCCAGCACTTTGTGTCTTTTATGGCCAACCAGCACCTGCAGTTCCTCGTATCCTTGCGTCGTTTCCTGTATCAACAGCCACCAAGGATCGATTCAAGGAAACGGCGCAAAAACAGGGCCTTTTTTACCCACCATTTTTACCCACCGAGTCCACCGTCGATCACCCGTTCACACTGGTTCCATGTTATCCCACTTTCTCATCCACTCCCTACACGCTAGGGACAATTTACAGACCAGCCCGCACGTCTTTGCGATGAAACCGGAGCACCCGGAGGAAACCCAATGCAATCACAGGGAGAAGGTGCAAACTCCAAACACAGTCAGGATGGAAGCCGGATCTCTGGCACCATGGGGCAACGTGACTACCAGCTGTGCCACTGTGCTGCCCTGGCACTGAAATCTTCCAGGAACATTGCTCCCAATCAGGGCAACCCTGGGCAACATTGGGTAGGGTGAGGAGGGGGGGGGGGGGGGGGGGGGGGGCCATAGGAGCCATGCCCTTTCCTGGGACTCTTCAGACTTGGAGTGGGACACTTGGAGTGCAGGAGGCTGGGGGCTGATCTTATAGAAGTGTGTAAAATCTTGAGGGGGAATAGATAGGGAGAACGCACAGAGTAGGGGGGAGTCAAGAACCAGGGGGCACAGGTTTAAGGTGAGAGGGGCAAGATTTAATAGGAACCTGAACTGTAGCCTTTTCACACAGAGTGTGGTGGGGTATATGGAACGAGCTGCCAGAGGAGGTAGTTGAGGGAGATATTATACTGTAACAACATTTAAAAGACATTTTGACAGGTGCATGGATTGGACAGTTTTAGAGGGATAAGGGGCAAGCACAGGCAGTTGGGACTAGTGTAGATGGGGCATCTTGGTCAGCATGAAGGGCCTGTTTCCACACTATACTTCAGTTTAGTTTAGGAAACTAAACTAAGTTTATTTGGCCTTCCATCACAGCGATGTGATGGATGTTTATGTTATGTAAATTATGTTGTGTCTTGGGTCTATGTGTTTGTAATGTATGGCTGCAGAAACGGCATTTCGTTTGGACCTCAAGGGGTCCAAATGACAATTAAATGTATCTTGTATCTTGAATACACCGCGGACACAGGCCCTTCTGCCCATCAAGTCCATGCTGACCGGTAACACTAAATACACTATGATTTTATGACACTAGGACACCCATTTCCATTGTGTTCCCATCCTGCCCATGGGATCTCGGAGCACATTGTCCACTGCCCCCACTCATTCCTTGCCCTTCTTGACTGTGCCACACAAGTGGTCGCCACCCTGGCAGAGTCCGAGCTCGCAGGGACCTGGGATTGGGATTCCCCTGTTGGACAGCGGCAGGGCTGACCAATTAGCTGTTCCACACCGACCAACATGCCCCATCTACACTAGTCCAACCTGCTGCCATTTGGCCCATATCCCTCTAAACCTATCCTATCCATGTGCAGTACCCGTATCAATGTTTCCTAAACACCGTGATAGTAGCTCCTCTCAACTAGAGGTGTCGCGGTGGCGCAGCGGTAGATTTGCTGCCTCCCAGCGCCAAAGACCCGGGTTCGATCCCGACTACGGGTGCTGTCTGTACGGAGTTTGTACGTTCTCCCCGTGACATGCGTTGGTTTTCTCTGGGTGCTCCAGTTTCCTCCCACACTCCAAAGACGTACAGGTTTGTAGCTTAAGTGGCTCCAGTGAAATTGTCAATTGTAAATTGTTCCTAGTGTGTGTAGGATAGTGTTAATGTGCGCGGGGATCACTGGTCGGCACGGACTCAGTGGGCTGAAGGGCCTGTTTCCGCGCTGTATCTCTGAACTAAACGAAACTAATCTAAACTAAACTACCTCCTCCGGCAGCTCGTTCCATACACCTACCAACCTCTGTGTGAACGTTCCATTATTCCAGTCGGAGGGGTATTCCGCGGATTTATGAGGTCCAGGCCAGTGGCAATGTTGCGTTGCGGGGATCAACGTGTCAGCGCCTGATCCATCACCCTCGCCCCACCGCGCTCTTCACTCCAGCTCCATCACAGGGGCACATGTGTTATCCCTTAAAAAACAATACACACTTTAACACATCCGATATTAGAATCCGTTGCTGCATTCTGACATGTGTGGGTGGTTTAGCCCGGGTCTCACCTCCGCCCTTTCCCCACCCCGACCTCTCGTCAGGCACCTTCTTACCAGATCCAGATTGCAAAGTCTCTCCTTGGGTCACCCTGTGACTGACAGTATGGGGTAGTCCGTCTGAGTCCCGTGCCTTGAGGGGACCTTCTGGCATGTCCCACCTGAGAACCTCCTACCTTGGAAGCCCACCCTCGGATCCCCTGCGCTGTGTCACAGAGTCAATAGAACATCAAAACATTCCCTTCGGCCCAACTCATCCGTGCCGACCAAAATGCCCCATCTAAGCTATTCCCAGAGGCGGCACAGTGGCGCAAGGGTCGAGTTGCTGCCTCGCAGCGCCAGAGATTGGGCAGCACGGTGGCGCAGCGGTAGAGTTGCTGCCTTACAGCGAATGCAGCGCCAGAGACCCACTACGGGTGCTGTCTGTACGGAGTTTGCACGTTCTCCCCATGACCTGCGTGGGTTTTCTCCAAGATCTTCGGTTCCCCCCCACCACACTCCAAAGACCTGTGTACAACTTTGGAGTGCGGAAGGAAACCGGAGCACCCGGGGAAAATTCATGCGGCCACAGTGAGAACACACAAACTTCGTGCAAACAACGGCTGTAGTCAGGATTGAACCTGGGTCTCTGGCGCTGTGAGGCAGCAGCCCGACCTGCTGAGTTACTTCAGCACTTTGTGTCTTTTGTTTTGTTGCACCTGCAGTTCCTCGTCTCTGCACGGGAGGGTGTGGGACAGGTTTGTGGGAGTGCGGATTGTAAAGCCAGAGGAGATGTGGGGGGGTGGGGGGAGTCAAGGGGAGAAATAGGTGGGAGTCCAGTTGGGTGCAGAGGAGGGAAGTGGGGTGGGGGGGGGGGGGGTGCGGAAAAGGGCTACATCTGAAAGAGGGCAATTCTACATACAGGGGGCCAGTCACCAGGTGTGGAAATGAGAAGGTGAGCAATTGTGGAAAGCAAGTGGCGACTGACTCCCTGCACGTAGCACGGGGAATTAAAACCAGGGTGTAGTCACGGGCTATTCTCCTTTCCATGTGGATTGCTTTCATATAATTGCGTCCTCGCTGTGTGATCTGCGGCGGAAGGCAGACAGTGTTTCCATTGTGGATCGTGCACAGATGAAACAGAGGGTAAAAGAACCTGATCTTCAAGTCACCAGGGAGGCTACCTTGGGCGAGACAATACCTTGGTGTGGGCAGTCAGCCAGGCAGACGTGCCGAGCCTTGCACTCCCTCTCTCTCCATCCCTCACCCACCCAAGACGCACCAGCTTCTCGTTCTCACCCAGCAAACAGTTAACAACGGCCTGTTTCCTTTATCATCAATGCTTTTTTTGCATATCTTCCATTCATTTGTTCTCTATCTCTCTACATCACCATCTATCTCTCTCGTTCCCCTTTCCCCCAACTGGACTGAAGAAGGGTCTCGACCCGAAACGTCACCCATTCCTTCTCTCCAGAGGTGCTGCCTGTCCCGCTGAGTTACCCCAGCATTATGTGTCTATCTTGGCTTCTCCATGCAGTTTTTCAGCAGCCATCCCGCAGTGAAGTGAGAGGGTGTGGAGACCAAAATAAAAACTCCTCAAAGTGCACCTTTAATATTAAAGGCAATGACACATACAAGGGTCCATGGTTAGTGCTCCAGGTGATGCCTTTATCCAGTCGATTTTTTTTTAGAATAAAAAAACTGCAGACAAAATGTGTCGGAAGGAACTCCAGATGCTGGTTTAAACCGAAGACAGACACAAAAAGCTGGAGTAACTCAGCGGGACAGGCAGCATCTCTGGAGAGAAGGAATGGGTGACGTTTCGGGCCAAGACTGAAGAAGGGTCTCGACACAAAACATCACCTATCCATGTTCTCCAGAGATGCTGCATGAGCCGCTGAGTTACTCCAGCACTTTGTGTCTGTTTTGTAAACCAGCATCTGCTGTTCTTTGTTGTTACAATTTTAGGTTCTTAGGTTCCAAAGGTTCTTCTACTGGTTTCCTCCTAAGTGGTCCATGAGGTCAACGCAGTGGCGCAGCGGGTAGAAGCGCTGCCTCACCGCACCGGAGACTCGGGTTCAATCCTGAATATGGGTGCTGTCTGTATGGAGTTTGTACGTTCATCCCCGTGACTGCGTAGGTTTTCTCCGGGATCTCCAGTTTCCACCCAAATTTCTAAGTTAATTGGCTTTGGTAAAATTGTAAAATTGAAAATGTTACTCTGTGTGTGGAGTTTGCACGTTCTCCCCGTGACCGTGTGGGTTTTCTCCGGGTGCTCTGGTTTCCTCCCACATCCCGAAAAAGAAATGCGGGTTTGCAGGTTAATTGGCCCTCTGTGAAATAGACCCCAAGTGTGTAGGGAGTGGATGAGAACGTGGGATAACATAGAACTATGTTACCAAAAAAAATTGAATCTGAACTAGCGGGAACGGGTGATGAATGGTTGTATGGACTCGCCAGGCTGAAGGGCCTGTTTCCATGATGCATCTGTAAAATAAATCTATTTAGCAAAGTAAAAATAAGATATATAAGTTAGATGTACTATCCCAACCAGAAGACCAATAATCTAACATAGTTCACTCTGAGTCATATTGAATTTTGACTGGCAGGTTTATAAATTACATTTGTTTAGTTTAGAGATCCAACGTCTAGAGATTAAGTCTAGACTTAAAACTTATTTCTACTCACTAAGCGCTTCTTGAGGTCCTCTGAGGGAGTGCTGTGTCTATGTATTTATGTATGTATTGTTAGATCTATGTACTGTATGTAGCATGTTAAAATTCTTAAGGGGTGGGACAGGCTAGATGCAGGAAGATTGTTCCCGATGTTGGGGAAGTCCAGAACAAGGGGTCACTGTTTAAGGATAAGGGGGAAATCCTTTAGGACCGAGATGAGGAAAAAAAATATTTCACACAGAGAGTGGTGAATCTCTGGAACTCTCTGCCACAGAAGGTAGTTGAGGCCAGTTCATTGGCTATATTTAAGAGGGAGTTAGATGTGGCCCTTATGGCTAAAGGGATCAGGGGGTATAGAGAGAAGGCAGGTACAGGATACTGAGTTGGATGATCATCCATGATCATATTGAATGACGGTGCAGGCTCGAAGGGCCGAATGGCCTACTCCTGCACCTATTTTTTTATGTTTCTATGTTTCTATCTTAGTACATGCACTGATGTAAAGCGCTTTGGTCAACGAGAGTTGTTTTTAAATGTGCTATAGAAATAAAATTGACTTGACTTGACTTGACCAGCGATCCATATACACTAGCACAGTCCTTCACATTAGATTAGATTAGATTAGATTCGTTTATTGTCATTCAGACCTTTCGGTCTGAAGGAAATTTTGTTTCCCTGCCGTCATACATATAATTTAAAAAATGACAAAAACACACAATCAACAGAAATTTAACATCCACCACAGTGAGTTCACCAAACACCTCCTCAATATGGTGGAAGGCAAAATCTTAAAGTCTCTGTCTCTTCCCTCTTTGTTCTCCCGCTGCACTGCGTTAGGGACAATTTACAATTTTACTGAAGCCAATTAACCTAAAAACCTGTCTGTCTTTGGAATTTCGGGGGAAACCGGAGATCCCGGAGAAAACCCACGCAGTCACGGGGAGAACGTACAAACTCCATACAGACAGCACCCGTATTCAGGATTGAACCTGGGTCTCTGGCGCTGTGAGGCAGCAACTCTACCACTGCGCCACCGTGCCGCCCGAGGTACAGTGTAAAACTTTGCCTGCTCTCCAGTCAAATCAAGTCCTACTCGAGCACAAGTTAAGGCAAAGAGTGTGCAGAATATCCATGCCGACAGCACCCGTGGTCAGGATCGAACCCGGGCCTCTGGCGCCGTGAGGCAGCAACTCTACTGCTGCGCAACCGTGCCACCCAAAAAATGAAGAGTCACGGCTTGAAATCGATTATCTAAGGAGTCAAATTTTCCACAAATTGTCCTACTTGGTGAAAGTAAATGAAAGCCACTCAACGGAGGTTGTTTAATGTGTAGATCATGGCGGAGATCAAAAGATTCCTGTGATCTCATTTGTGGTTGTTCCTGCTGTGGGCAAGGTCACAGAACTCACTTTCATATCCTTCACGTCTTCCTTCCAGAGGTCCCCAAGATATTTGACCTGCATTCAATCCATCAGCATTGCGCCATGCTGAAAGGAAGGATTAATGGTGAGCTTTCTAAGCAAGACTCATTCCAGAGAACGGTGAATGAGGTAAACATAGAGGAAAGAGACGACCTTGATGCTTAAGAAGTTAAAACAAAAGCTATAGCATGGGGTGTCATGAAATGTTCGGCTCAGCATGCTCACACACCACCACATCAAACGACTATGTGTGAATAAAAATTACTGTGATGTTAAATTGTTTTTGTACAACGTTCTTGTGAAATACTGGACAAAGGCTCACCCTAATCTCTCACGTTGACCTAGATGTACTTTAGGAATTAAAAGAATATAAGAAACTAGGGCACGAGGCAGCCCATTCATCGAGATCTTTTTGGATATTTTTGGTGCCTTCCCTCACAGTGAATTCTGCTGTGGGGGGACGTTTCATGTTGATTTCTATAGTGTACTGTTTCTGTGTCTTTTTTCTTTTTCTCTTTTTTCTCTTTTTTGATTTGTATGGATTTATTACATTGATCTGTTCAATTAATTTAATCAATCTCTGTAAAGCACTTTGGTTCAAATACTGGTTTTGTTGAAAAGTGCTATATAAATAAATATTATTATTATTATTATTATTATAGATCATAGCTGATCTTCTAACGCAACACCATTTTCCTGCCCATTCCCCATTTCCCCATGCTGAGATGTGTGCTAAGCCCCAGGGAACTTGAGATGCATCCTGACTGGAAGTCAATAGACAATAGACAATAGACAATAGACAATAGGTGCAGGAGTCGGCCATTCGGCCCATCGAGCCAGCACCGCCATTCAATGTGATCATGGCTGATCATCCCCAATCAGTACCCCGTTCCTGCCTTCTCCCCATATCCCCTGACTCCGCTATTTTTAAGAGCCCTATCTAGCTCTCTCTCTCCTTATCTAGCTCTATCTAGCTCGTCCAATATGTCCTTGGAAGTGAATGGTAATATGAAGAATATGACTTTCATATGAAGAAAGACTGGATAGACTCGGCTTGTACTCGCTAGAATTTAGAAGATTGAGGTGGGATCTTATAGAAACTTACAAAATCCTTAAGGGGTTGGACAGGTTAGATGCAGGAAAATTGTTCCCGATGTTGGGGAAATCCAGGACAAGGGGTCACAGTTTAAGGATAAAGGGGAAATCCTTTAGGACCGAGATGAGAAAAACATTTTTCACATAGAGAGTGGTGAATCTCTGGAACTCTCTGCCACAGAAGGTAGTTGAGGCCAGTTCATTGGCTATATTTAAGAGGGAGTTAGATGTGGCCCTTGTGGCTAAAGGGATCAGGGGGTATGGAGAGAAGGCAGGTGCAGGATACTGTGTTGGATGATCAGCCATGATCATATTGAATGGCGGTGCAGGCTCCAAGGGCCGAATGGCCTACTCCTGCACCTATTTTCTATGTTTCTATGTTTCTAATATGCTCACTCTGGTGAAGAAGGGTCTCGACCCGAAACGTCACCCATTCCTTCTCTCCAGAGATGATGTCTGTCCTGCTGAGTTTACTTTAGTTTAGTTTAGAGATACAGCATTGAAACAGGCACTACGGCCCAACAAGTCTGCAATGACCAGCGATCCCCGCACATTAACACTATCCTACACACACTAAGGATGATTTACACATGCACCAAGCCAATTAACCTGCATATCTGTACAACGGATTGAACACGCTAGATGCAGGAAACATGTTCGCGATGTTGGGGGAGTCCAGAACCAGGCGCCCCAGTTTAAGACTAAGGGGTAGGCCATTTAGAACGGAGATGAGCAAAAACCTTTTTCACACAGAGAGTTGTGAATTTGTTTGAATTCTCTGCCTCAGAAGGCCAATTTACTGGATGTATTTAAAAGGGAGTTAGATAGAGCTCTTCAGGCTAGCGGAGTCAGGGGATATGGGGAGAAGGCAGGAACGGGGTACTGATTGTGGATGATCAGCCATGATCACATTGAATGGCGGTGCTGGCTCGAAGGCCTACTCCTGCACCTATTGTCTATGTATCTATGTATTTATGTCTTTGCAGTGTGGAGGAGAGAAAACCTACATGGTCACGGGGAGAATGTACAAACTCCCTACAGACAACAGCCGTAGTCGGGATTGAACCCTGGTCTCTGGCGCAGCAAACGCTGTAAGGCAACAACTCTACCGCTGTGCCACTGTGCCACCCTTGAGTTACTCCAGCATTTTGTGTCTATCTATAGATACTTGATCTCGCCTATCCATATTCCCTGGACAGAGTGGATGTGGAGAGGATGTTTCCACTAGTGGGAGAGTCTAGAACCAGAGGTCATAGCCCCAGAATAAAAAGGCGTTCCTTTAGGAAGGAGATGAGGAGGAATTTCTTTAGGCAAATCTGTGGAATTCATTACCACAGGAGGCAGTGGAGATTATTAAGGCAGAGATGGTCGTGTCAGAGGTTACGGGAAGAAGGCAGGAGAATGGGGTTGAGAGGGTGAGACAGATCAGCCATGATTCAATGGTGGAGTAGACTTGATGGGCCGAATGGCCTAATTCAGCTCCAATCACATGAACTTCTCCCATCTGAAGATCGGTCCCGACCTGAAACGTCACTTAGCCATGTTCTCCACAGATGCTGCCTGACCCGCTGAGTTACTCCTGCACTGTGTACTTTCTGTGTACCCAGGGACTGAGTCCGCTCGCCTTCTCCCTGTCTCCCTCACTCCGTGTGGGTCCCCGTTCACTTGTCAAACAGGTTCCTCTTGTTACCTGCAGCCAGGTGTAAAATCTCCCCGCCGTTGGAACAAAGAATAGGAAACCTTTCTTTCTGTTAAAAAAGCAATTCAATTTTTTGTTGTTGTTTTACCTCGATGAAAAGAAACTGTGTTGAAACCTAGAGCAGCCAGGTGCTGGGTACCTGATCGCAGCCATCTCCTCACAGATCAGTGCTTTTGCGGTGGACAAAAAGGTGCCAGTACCCATATTATTCTTTACACTGTAGAGATTCAGCGCGGACACAGGCCCCTCCAGCCCACCGAATCTGCACCGACCAGCGATCTCCCTGTACACTAACGCTATGCTACACACCAGGGACAATTTACAGAAGCCAATTACAAGCCCGCACGTCTTTGGGATGTGGCAGGAAACATTAAGGGCTTGGACACACTAGAAACATGTTCTAGGTATTGGGGGAGTCCAGAACCAGGGGCCACAGTTTAAGAATAAGGAGTAAGCCATTTAGGACGGAGACATAGAAACATAGAAACATAGAAATTAGGTGCAGGAGTAGGCCATTCGGCCCTTCGAGCCTGCACTGCCATTCAATATGATCATGGCTGATCATCCAACTCAATATCCCGTACCTGCCTTCTCTCCATACCCCCTGATCCCCTTGGCCACAAGGGCCACATCTAACTCCCTCTTAAATATAGCCAATGAACTGGCCTCAACTACCCTCTGTGGCAGAGAGTTCCAGAGATTCACTACTCTCTGTGTGAAACACTTTTTCCTCACAGAGAGTGGTGAGTCTGTGGAATTCTCCGCCTCAGAGGGCAGTGGAGGCAGGTTCTCTGGATACTTTCAAGATAGGGCTCTTAAAAATAGCGGAGTCAGGGGATACGGGGAGAAGGCAGGAACGGGGTACTGATTGGGGATGATCAGCCATGATCACATTGAATGGCGGTGCTGGCTCGAAGGGCCGAATGGCCTACTCCTGCACCTGTTGTCTGTCGTCTATTGAAACCAGAGCACCCGCGCGGTCAGAGAGAGAACGTGCAAACTCCGTACAGGCAGAACCTGTGATCAGGATGGAACCCGGGTCTGTGGTGTTGTGAGGAAACAGCTCAACCGTTGCGCCACCGTGCATGCCGCCCTGATTTCTCGCAGATTCCTTTCTCCTAAACAGGCAGTTTTTATTAACTTATTTTACTCCTCCCATGGTTTTGTTCCACCTCTCCATACGATCTTCCTGCGCTCCAAGGAATAAAGCCCTGTTGTTTATTGTATTCACAACTAACATTGCCCTTCGAAAACCACAAACATCAAATGGCTTGGATAGAGTGGATGTGGAGAGGATGTTTCCACTAGTGAGGAGAGTCTAGGACTAGAGGTCACAGCCGCAGAATTAAAGGACGTTCCTTTAGGAAGGAGATGAGGAGGAATTTCTTTAGTCAGAGGGTGGTGAATCTGTGGAATGCTTTGCCACAGCAGGCTGTGGAGGCCAAGTCAGTGGATATTTCGAAAGCAGAGATTGACAGAGTCTTGATTAGTACGGGTGTCAAGCGTTATGGGGGGAAGGCAGGAGAATGGGGTTAGGGTGGAGAGACAGATCAACCATGACTGATTGGCGGAGTAGACTTGATGGGCAGAATGGCCTAATTCTGCTCCAATCACATGACCTTATGAACTTCTCCCTTCTTTAGAAGGGTCTTGACCTAAAACTTCTCTCCAGAGATGCTGCCTGCCCTGCCGAGTAACTCCAGCATTTTGTCCCTATCTTGTGTTTAATTGTCTTATGTATCGACAATCGAAGAATGAAATTATTACTTGCAGCAGGTTAACAGGCTCATAGATGTAATAATACAAAGATAATTATAGATGATTATTTTTTATAAATCAGTAAATTAATAACTGGTGGAAAATAAGTCCCTAGTGCGACCAAATACACAGTCCAATGACGCCCATAGTTGTGAAGGTTAGTATTGTGTAGTGTTCAAGAACCTAATGCCCCTGTCCCACTTAGGAAACCTGAACGGAAACCTCTGGAGACTTTGCGCCCCATCCGTTCGGTTCCCGGAGGTTTTTTTTCTCCACAAAATGTGTTAAATTATTTAAAAATATAATTTACACTCCAATAAAACAATCCAGAACCCACCACCATAATACAATACAAACATATAACAATAGTAAATAAACTATTATACAATTATGATACAATCCTTATTGAGGATACATTCTACATCCTGCGGAGCCCAGCGGTCCCGGAACTCCCTCAGGATGCCCATAGACAGGGTGTATTCCCTTTCTAACCGCACCCGGACACAGACGTATCCCCGGAAAGGGGGCAGGCAGCCGGCTAGGGTAGAGCCCTCCACCGTCTGGCGTCTTGACTCGCGGATGGCCAGCTTGGCCATCCCGGAGGTTTTCGTCAGTCTCCCTACCTGCTTCCACTACCTGCAACCTCCGGCAACCACCTGCCACCTCCGGGAACCGCACGGAAACCTTGAATGGGGCGCAAAGTCTCCAGAGGTTTCCGTTCAGGTTTCCTAAGTGGGACAGGGGCTATTTATTATGGTTATTTATAATCGTTATTGGGAAGAAGCTGTTCTAAAACCTGGAGGTCACGGCTTTCAGGCTCATGTACCTTCTTCCCGATGGTAACAGTGAGATAGGAGTGTGGCCAGGGTGGTGTGGGTCTATGATAGTTCTGGCTGTCATTTTGAGGCAGCACCTCCTGTAGATCCCTATCGATGGTGGGGAGGTCGGTACCCGTGATGGACCGGGCAGTGTCCAGCACTCTCTGCGATCTCCATCTGAGGTTAGCAATGCAGGAGCAAAAGACCGTTCTGCCACTGTCCCCTATTCTGCTTCAGGAACAGTTTGTAACTGAATCCTGCGACGGACTGCGCAATCCCCACAACTCTCTGGAGCTCCTTCGTTCCGGGGCTTTCAAGTTGCCGAACCTTCAGCAGTGTGGCGGTCATGGTGGCACAGCGGTAGAGTTGCTGTCTTACAGCACTTGCAGCACTGGAGACCCGGGTTCTACCCTGACTACGGGTGCTGTCTGTACGGAGTTTGTACGTTCTCCCCGTGACCTGCGTGAATTTTCTCCAGGATCCTCAGTTTCCTCCCACACTCCAAAGGCGTACAGGTTTGTAGGTTAATTGGCTCAAGTGTTCAAGTGTTCAGGTGAGTTTATTGTCATGTGTCCCTGTATAGGACAATGAAATTCTTGCTTTGCTTCAGCACAACAGAACATAGTAGGCATTTACTACTAAACAGATCAGTGTGTCCATATACCATTATATATATATATACACACATGAATAAATAAACTGATAACGTGCAAATATCAGATAATGGGTTATTAATAGTCAGAGTTTTGTCCGAGCCAGGTTTAATAGCCTGATGGCTGTGGGGAAGTAGCTATTCCTGAACCTGGTTGTTGCAGTCTTCAGGCTCCTGTACCTTCTACCTGAAGGTAGCAGGGAGATGAGTGTGTGACCAGGATGGTGTGGGTTTTTGATGATACGGCCAGCCTTTTGAGGCAGCGACTGCGATAGATCCCCTCGATGGAAGGAAGGTCAGAGCCGATGATGGACTGGGCAGTGTTATAAATGTAGAAATTGTCCCTGGTGTGTATAGGTATTGTCCCTAGTGCGTTAATGTGCGGTGGTCGGCGTGGACTCAGTGTGCCAAACGGCCTGCTTCCGCGCTGTATCTCTAAACTAAACTAAACTAAACTAAACTAAACTAAGTAATGGAGAGAAAACAAAATCAAGTTGCAGAGAAGATGAAGGATTGAGGAGGTAAGAGGGACAGAGAGAGCAAAGGGAATATTAATCATCAGATGTTGATGGGGTTACCATGGAGATTATCTATAGAGGTCCAGATGGGTTAATGGAGACATGATGGCTGACTGAAGAAAGGTCTCACCTCGAAACGTCATGCATCCTTTTACTCCAGAGATGCTGCCTGACCCGCTGAGTTACTCCAGCACTTTAAGGTTGAGGATTGAGACAAAAATATGTTACCTTCTGCTGTGTTTCATTTCTATTCCCAAAATCTACCTAATCGTTTCGTTGAGGCAATGATAGTCAGCATAGACCTGATGGGCCGAAGAGTCTACGACTGTGAGGCCAAGACTATCCATCTCTCTAGGACCACTTGGGTGGGAGCGTACAAGATTTGCTGCTCAACCTCTCATTCAAATGTTGAGAAAACTAATGCCCCCTGTCCCACTTAGGAAACCTGAACGGAAAACTCTGGAGACTTTGCGCCCCGCCCAAGGTTTCCGTGTGGTTCCCGGAGGTTGCAGGTGGTTGCCGGAGGTTGCAGGTAGTGGAAGCAGGTAGGGAGACTGACAAAAACCTCCGGGAACCGCACGGAAACCTTGGGCGGGGCGCAAAGTCTCCAGAGGTTTCTGTTCAGGTTTCCTAAGTGGGACAGGGGCATAAGATAAGGTTTAGGAAAGAACTGCAGGTGCTGGTTTAAACCAAAGATAGTCACAAAATGCTGGAGTAACTCAGCTGGTCAGACAGCATCCATGGAGAAAAGGAATAGGTGACGTTTCAGGTCAAGTCTGAAAAAGGGTCTCGACCGGAAACGTCACCTATAACTTTTCTCCAGAGATGCTGTCCGACTCACTCAGTTGCTCCAGCTTTTTGCTTCTGTCTTTGAACTAAGAAGTAGGTTGTTTTTCTTAATTCCCTGACTCTTCAGCTTGGCCTAATGGATCTGCGGATTGGTCGGAATGCGCTTCCTTTCTGAGGTGTGTTTGGAAAGGAGAGATAAGGCTCACTCACCACGGGCTGGGACAAGAAGGGTAGATAGTTGTCTCTGCGGACAAGAGGCTGCCGAGCGTCCTCTCACATTCAGATCCGGATTGAATTACACGCTCTTAGATCTTCGGAAAAGGAATTTGAGAGAAAAAAAACCGAGAGAGAGAGAGAGAGAAAAAACACTTCTGCAAGTCAACCACTCACCCGAGATGGCATTGGTAAGGAGATTAAAGTAGCAATGTTTAAAGGCTTGTAATCATAGGAGTTCAGTGTCCGGGAGCTGTTCAAAACATTGTTTTTTACAAGAAGTAACATTCAGGTCCCCGACCTTGTCTACTTTTTCAGAGCAAAGACAGATGAGGCCAGGAGTCTTCTTCTGTCAGCTCAGGTTTTCAAGAAGACTTCAAGATACAAGATACATTTATTTGTCACATGTACCATTTGGTACAGTGAAATGTGTGGTCGCCATACAGCCATACGAATAAAAGAGAGCACAGAACACAATAGTCTTTAATATAAACATCCCCACACAGCGGGATTAAAGTTTCCCACTGTGAGAGAAGGCTCCAAAATTCAGTCATCCTCCTCTTTGTTGTTCACCCGTGGTCGGGGGGCTCCGAACCTCTCGCAGTCGCCACTACGCGTGGCTCGATGTTCAGGCCCTCTCGCCGGGGTGATGGAACTCCGACGTCGGAACGGGAGAACATTCTCAGCGGCTTGGGCTCCCGAATCGGCCACCTCCTACCGGAGTCCGCGGTTCCCGGAGTCCACAGGCCGGAGATTCACACTGGTGGCCCTCGGCAAAAGGTCCCAGGACTCCGCCATGTTGAAATCAGCGCCGCCCGCGCTGGGAACTCCGCAATAGGCACAGCTCCGCGATGTTATCTGAGCTCCGCGATGTTGAAGCAGCAGGCCCAACACTCAAACGGCGATCCCAGGTAAGGCATCGCCCGCTCCTCGATAGATACAGCCCTGCACCGCCGCTGCTGAAGCTCCGGTCTCCGGTAGGAAAGGCGGCACCAATCCGAGGGGGGGGGGGGGAGCCGAGGACGCGACTCGGAGAATAGTCGCATCCTCGCCAGGAAGTGACTGGGAAATGGTTTCCCCCTAATCCTACCCCCCTCCCCCACATAGAAATACGGAAGAAACCTCCAAAACACACTTTTAAAACGGACTAAAAATCAAAAAAAGATAGAAAAAAACAAACAGATTGTAGGCCATCAATGCTGTGCCGCTAGTGGTACGAGTCTCCTTCTTCTAAAGGGAGAGCCTTTAGACTTTAGACTTTAGAGATCTAGCGCGGCCCACCGCGACCACGGCAACCAGCGGTCACCCCACGCACTAACGCTATCCTACACACTAGGGACAATTTCACCAAAGCCAATTCGCCGACAAACCTGTACGTCTTTGGAGTGTGGGAAGAAGCAGGAGCGCCCGGAGAAATCCCACCTGGTCCCACGGGGAGAGCATAAATATTCCATACAGACAGCACCAGCGGTCAGGATTGAACCCGGGTCTCTGTCGCTGTAAGGCAACAACTCTGCCGCTGCGCCACCGTGCCGCCCAGAAACTTTATACAGTAATACTCCCAGAATCCAGAACCCTAGGGATACTGGTATTGCAGGAGTAACGCATTTTACAGATCATTGGAGACTTCTCTTATAAATACTTTCATTCCACTGCAGAGGGTGGTGGACTCGGCAAGGACCATCACAGCCAGAGCCCTCCCCACCATCAACAGCACCTACATGGGATGGTGCCTCAAGAAGTCTATCATCAAGGAGAGGCGCAGTGGTGCAGCGGTCGAGTTGATGCCTCACAGCGCCAGAGACCCAGGTTCAATCCTGGCTATCTTTGCTGACTGTACGGAGTTTGTACGTTCTCCCTGGGTTTTCTCCGGGTGTTGTATCTCTAAACTAATGGGATCCTCACCATCCAAGCTGTGAGAAAGATCCCTCTTAAATCTTTCCACTCTCACTTTAAACGCACGGCCTCCAGTTTTCGAACCCTCCACCTTTTGGACAAAGACTACGAGTGTTCACTTCATCTGTGCGCCCGCATGGCTCTCAATAAGGTCACCCCTCAGCCTCCTACGCTCCAAAGAGAAAAGTCCCAGCCTATCCAACCTCTCCTCATAACAAGCCGGCAAGCCCAGGTTACATCCTGGTGAATCTCTTCTGCACCCTTTCCAATGTAGTAGGGAAACAGGCCCTTCGGCCCACCATGACCATGCCGGCCAGCAAGTACCTAACTATTTCAATCAAGAACACATTTAAACTCAAAACCTCCGTTTCACAACCTCTCTCAACTGTCATAGAATCATGGAGTCGTACGGAAATATTTAATGATCTGGCTTCAACTTCAGGGGCCTCACGGTGGCGCAGCGGTAGAGTTGCTGCCCTACAGCGCAAGCAGCGCCGGAGACCCAGGTTCGATCCCGACCACGGGGACTGTCTGTCTGTACGGAGTTTGCACGTTCTCCCCATGACCACGTGGGTTTTTCTCCGAAATCTTCGGTTTCCTCCCACACTCCAAAGACGTACGGGCTTGTTACTTAAATTGGCTTGGCATAAATGTAAATTGTCCTTAATGTGCAGGGATTGCTGCTTAGTGTGGACTCGCTGGGCTGAAGGCCCTGTTTCCGCGCAGTATCTCTAACCTAACCTAAACTAAACTGGGTGGGGGGGATTACACAATTTGATCCGAAACGCCGCCTATCCATGTTCTCCAGAGATGCTGCCTGACCCGCTGAGTTACTCCAGCACTCTGTGAAACGCCACCTATCCATTTTCTCCAGAGATGCTGCCTGACTCACTGAGTTACCCCAGCACTGAGTTACTCCAGCACTCTGTGAAACGTCACCTATCCATGTTCTCCAGAGATGCTGCCTGACCCTCTGAGTTACTCCAGCACTCTGTGAAACGCCACCTATCCATGTTCTCCAGAGATGCTGCCTGACCCGCTGAGTTACTCCAGCACTTTGTGAAACGTCACCTATCCATGTTCTCCACAGATGCTGCCTGACCCGCTGAGTTACTCCAGCACTTTGTGAAACGTCACCTATCCATGTTCTCCACAGATGATGCCTGACCCGCTGAGTTACTCCAGCATTTTGTGAAACGTCACCTATCCATGTTCTCCAGAGATGCTGCCTGACCCGCTGAGTTACTCCAGCATTTTGTGGGTGACCAACACCTTTGTTCCTACGTAAGGTAATTGATTATATTGGCTGCTTTCCCAAGGCAGCCTCCATGGGTCATGAGTTTGGGGGAGGGGGAGGGGGAGAGGGGTAGCTGAGCCTTTTCACCACCAGTTGCTAATCACGACTCATTCTCAACATATTTTGGCACATCATCCTGTGTCAATAGCTGGCAGCTCGTTCCCGGTCAGTAATCTCCGAGCCCACCTCATTATACAGCTCCGCTCCCCTTTGTCCCCCCGCCGTGATTGTCTTGTTCCGTGCTGCGTGCGGGAGGGGCGTGGGAGGGGGGTCTCTCAGACCACCCTCCGAGATGAATATGCCTTGACGATCAAGGATGTTTTCTGCAACCACCTACTCCTCCCCCACTATCTCCGTGACACCTGTAACCCTGCTACCTGCTCTTGTCAACACAGGTGATCTAAGAAGATGTTTGCACTGAGACAGAGCACGACTCTCATACAAAACCCCGTCACAAAACCCTCCTAATCCAAACAGAATGCCTGCCTCTCTATTCTTTAGAAGAAGGATAGGTGATCTTATTGAAACAGAGGCAGAGAGGGGGGGTGACAAGATTGATCGAGAGTCAAGAGTGCTTAATTGACAAAGGTAGTGGGTTCAGGGTAACTACATAATTACAAGCAGCAACATTACAGGCCCGTAGACACAAAACGCACAAAGCGAGTATGCAATTAACGATACAATCAATTAATAATCAGTAATGCGAAATAACCAAACCACAACGGAGCAAAACCAAAGCCCCGTGGTGCAACTATGAAGGCGTGGGGCACGGTGGCACAGCGGTAGAGTTGCTGCCTTGCAGCGACAGAGACCCGGGATCGATCCTGACCATGGGTGCTGTCTGTACGGAGTTTGCATGTTCTCCTCTGCGCCCCATCGCTCCTTGCCTGCTCTCTGTGACAGGTCATTTAGTATGCAATCAAGATGATAGAAACATAGAAACATAGAAAATAGGTGCAGGAGTAGGCCATTCGGCCCTTCACAGAAACATAGAAACATAGAAAATAGGTGCAGGAGTCGGCCATTCGGCCCTTCATAGAAAAAGAGAAAAATAGAAAATAGGTGCAGGAGTAGGCCATTCGGCCCTTCGAGCCTCATCCAACTCAGTATCCTGTACCTGCCTTCTCTCCATACCCCCTGATCCCTTTAGCCACAAGGGCCACATCTAACTCCCTCTTAAATATAGCCAATGAACTGGCCTAAACTACCTTCTGTGGCAGAGAATTCCACAGATTCACCACTCTCTGTGTAAAAAATGATTTTCTCATCTCGGTCCTAAAAGACTTCCCTCTTATCCTTAAACTGGGACCCCTAGTTCTGGACTTCCCCAACATCGGGAATAATCTTCCTGCATCTAGCCTGTCCAACCCCTTAAGAATTTTGTAAGTTTCTATAAGATCCCCCCTCAATCGTCTGAATTCTAGCGTGTACAAGCCGAGTCTATCCAGTCTTTCTTCATATGAAAGTCCTGACGTCCCAGGAATCAGTCTGGTGAACCTTCTCTGTACTCCCTCTATGGCAAGAATGTCTTTAGGAGACCAAAATCGTACTCAATACTCCAGGTGTGGTCTCACCAAGACCCTGTACAACTGCAGTAGAACCTCCCTGCTCTTATACTCAAATCCTTTTGCTATGAATGCTAACATACCATTTGCTTTCTTCACTGCCTGCTGCACCTGCATGCCTACTTTCAATGACTGGTGTACCATGACACCCAGGTCTCGTTGCATCTCCCCTTTTCCTAATCGGCCACCATTCAGATAATAGTCTGCTTTCCTGCTTTTGCTACTAAAGTAGATAACCTCACATTTATCCACATTATACTGCATCTGCCATACATTTGCCCACTCACCCAACCTATCCAAGTCACCTTGAAGCCTCCTAGCATCCTCCTCACAGCTAACACTGCCCCCCAGCTTCGTGTCATCCGCAAACTTGGAGACGTTGCATTCAATTCCCTCATCCAGATCATTAATATATATTGTAAATAGCTGGAGTCCCAGCTATGATGTACCACGAGCCACAACAGCAGCAAAGACAATCTTCCTTGTTTTACAGGCATATTCAACACAATAAGACAAGGAGTAAACATTAAATAAATATTCCGTTATATCCATCTGCTGTTTTCTGTTTATGCAATATCATGGAGTCAAGGAAAGAGGGCCTTCGACCCAACTCATCCAGCTCCAAGTATAAAGGAACTGCAGATGCTGGTTTAAACCAAAGATAGACAAAAAGCTGGAGTAACTCAGCGGGACAGGCAGCATTTCTGGAGAGAAGGAATGGGTGACGTTTCGGGTCGAGACCCTTCTTCATTCCTTCTCTCCAGAGATGCTGCCTGTCCCGCTGAGTTACTCCAGCATTTTGTGTCTATGTTTACAGATACTGGTACCTCAGTACACATGTCAATAATAAACCTGAACCAAACTATCTAAATAAGTGAGCCTAAAGGGCCTGTCCCACTTAGGTGATTTTTTCGGCAACTGTCACAGTCGTAGCAGGTAACCGAACAAGCGGCGACTGGACTCCCCCCTCCTACGACAATGTCTACGACGAGCTACGACCACCTACCCCCCAGTCTACGTCAAGCTACGGCAAGCTATCGACAACCAGCGACCATTAGGACGTCCACCTACGACCACACCTATGTCAATCTACGACCACACAGGCGCCAATCTACAACAAACAAAGTCAACCTACGTCCACCTGTGACAAGCTACGACAAACAACGACCCCGTCGGCGACAACTGAAGACAATTCAGTCGCCGGTATCTGCCGCCGGTTGACGTAGGTAGTCGCCAATGTAATTCACCGAAGTCAGCACCCGGCAACAACCAACGTCATCCGGCGACAACGTGCATCATCCTGGCGACAACCTACGACAGAACCTACGTCAGGAGAAGACAATCTACGTCAAGTCCACAGTCGCCGAAAAGTTTCAAACATTTCAAAATCCAGCGGCGACAAGAAAAACGTTACGACTCTTTAGGCGACTTGAGGAGACGACTCACGACCGTACAGGCATCACCCCGCCACCATGAGTAAACAGCCTAGTCACCTGTAGTCGCCGAATATATCACCTAAGTGGGACAGGGGCTTTGCAGTATTGATCCTTCTGATGGTAGACAAAAGTGCTGGGGAAACTGCGCAGGTGCGAAGGAAATGGGCAACGTTTCGGGCCGAAACCCTTCTTCAGGCTGCGCCTCCTTGATCCTTCTGCATCATTGTTGCTTATTTGCAAAGTATTCTTATGCCTAACTGTAGGCACGGCAACAATATCTTTTTACTGGCACATTCATATTTTTAGCTACAAATCTCTAACCTGAAGTGAGGTCACACTCAAACTGGAGGATCAGCTCCTCACATTCTGCTTCAGTGGCTTGCAACATAAAATTATCTTGTTCGCTTGAACATTGCATGTAATACCTCCCCTCTCACCCCCTCTCTCTTTCTGTGACTCCCCTACCCCAGTTCGCACCCATTTGTACAGTGTACAGTCGTCTGTCTTTTTTTATTTTTGTCTTGTTAAATGTATGTCTTGAGTTAGTTTTTATTATTTTTTTAGCTGTGTATATGTGGGGGGTGGTGGTGGGGGTGGCTGTGGGGGAAACCGTTTTAAATCTCTTCCCTGTGCGGGGACCCGACTATTCCCTGTCGGGTCTCGGATGTCGTTGGGCCTAACATCGTGGAGCCGGCGGCGACCTCCGGCCGGGACTAACCTGAGGGCTCCAGTTGCAGAGCCTGCGGAACTGACATCGCGGAGCTGGCCAACTTCGGAGCGGGAAGAGCTGTGGTGGCGTGCGGCTGCGACCCGACTTTTGGAGTTCGGAGGCACCGGCCGCAGACCCGGTGGACGGGAACATCGGGAGCTCGCAGGTCCCTGGTGGGAGACCGCTTTTCCGAGCTCCGCAACGGCGACTTCTCCTGCTGGAATCGCGGGTTTAAAGGACTTGGAGCCGGGGCCTAACATCACCCGGCGTGGCTTAAACGGCCTCAGGACTTACTATCGCCCGCCGGGGGCTTTAACATCGGAGCCCCAGTTCGCCTCGACACTGCAGTTGGACTGCTGGACCACGGGAGAAGGAACAAAGGGAAGAGATAAAGACTTTGCCTTCCATCACAGTGAGGAGATGTTGGAGACTCACTGTGATGGATGTTTATGTAAACTGTGTTAAGTGTGGGTCTTGGATTGTTTTGTAATGTAAAAATCTGTAGAAATGATATTTTGTTCAAACCTAGGTTTGAATGACAATAAATAGCATTCTATTCTATTCTATTCTATTTGCCCAACTTCCACCCACTCCCGTCAACCTGCTCCTTTCCCACCCATTGTACATTAATCTCCCATCCCAGAGTCCCTCTTTTCCATTTTATCCTTCCTTCATTCCCCCAAACACACCTGTCTCCTGCCGCTGATTGGGAGCAATTTTGGGCCCCGTATCTGAGGATGGATGTGCTGGATCTGGAGAGGGTCCAGAGGAGGTTTACAAGAATGATCCCAGGAATGAGTAGGTTAACCAATGATGAGCGTTTGACGGCACTGGGCCTGTACTCATTGGAGTTTAGAAGGATGAGGGGCAAACCTCATTGAAACCTCACCGAATAGTGAAAGGCTTGGATAGAGTGGATGTGGAGAAGATGTTTCCACTAGTGGGAGAGCCTAGTTCCAGAGGCCACAGCCTCAGAATTAAAGGGTGTTCCTTTTGGAAGGAAGGAGATGAGGAGGAATTTCTTTAGCCAGAGGGTGGTGAATCTGTGGAATTCTTGGTCACAGAAGGCTGCGGAAGCCAAGTCAGTGGATATTTTTAAGGCAGAGATAGATAGATTCTTGATTAGTACAGGTGTCTGGGGTTATGGGAAGAAGGCAGGAGAATGGGGTTAGGAGGGAGAGATAGATCAGCCATGATTGAATGGCGAAGTAGACTTGATGGGCTGAATGGCCTAATTCTGCAGCTATCACTTATGACCTTACGATATCCCTGCATCCAGCGTTAGATGTCATTCCTCTTCAATCCTTATCTCTCACCCCATTGTCTCTTTTGCCTTTAGTCACTTACTCCACACACCTGTTAATCAACTCTCCTCATCACTCCATCAGTCTGAAGGTCCCGACCTGAAACGTCACCTATAGAAACATAGAAACATAGAAATTAGGTGCAGGAGTAGGCCATTCGGCCCTTCGAGCCTGCACCGCCATTTAATATGATCATGGCTGATCATCCAACTCAGTATCCCCCTCTCCATACCCCTGATCCCCTTGGCCACAAGGGCCACATCTAACTCCCCTAAATATAGCCACTGGCCCACTCACTGTGGCAGAGAGTTCCAGAGATTGGCTGTGTGAAAAAAGTTTGTCTCCGTTTTAAAGGATTTCTCCCTTCTAACCTTCTGTGACCCCTTGTCCTCACTTCCCCAACATCGGGAACATCTTCTGAAGCCTGTCCAACCCCTTAAGAATTTTGTAAGTTTCTATAAATCCCCTCTCATCCCTAAACTCTATCCATTCCCGCCACAGACGCCGCCTGACCCGCTGACCTCTTCCAACACTTTGTGTTTTGCTTGAGATGCCAACACCTGTGAGACGGCACGGTGGCGCAGCTGGCAGTGCCGCTGCCTCACGGCGTCTGGGTTCGATCCTGACTTCGGGAGCTACAGTATGTGTGTGTGGAGTTTGCACATTCTCCCTGTGACCGCATGGGTTTCCTCCGGGTGCTCCGGTTTCCTCCCGCGTCCCAAAGGTTAACGAGTCCTCTGGAAATTGCCCCCTAGTGTGTAGTGAGTGTATGAGAATGTGTGATAACATAGGACCAGTGGTCAGCGTGGACTTAGTGGATCAAAGGACGTGTTTCCATGCTGGATCTTTCAATTCAATTAAATTTGCGCTACTTGCGTCTCTAGACCTTTATATCACCTTATCAGAAACCACTAGTCTTTGTTAGCTGGTCTTGGCTCTGAGACCCTGAAGGGCCTGTCCCACTTAGGTGATTTTATGCAGCAACAGTCACAGTCGTAGCAGGTCACCGAAAAACCGGCAACTGGACCTCCCCCCCTACAATAATGTCTATGACAACCCACCACCTAATCGAAGTCAAGCTACGTCAAGCTACGACAACCGGCGATCCAATTCGCCGCGACTTAGGACATCCACCTACGACACACCTACGATGACGCATACGACAACCTACGGCCACACAGGCGACAACGGAAGTCAACCAACGTCCACCCACGATAAGCTACGACCCTGTCAGCGACAACTGAAGACAATTCAGTCGCTGGTACCTGTCGCCGGTCGATGTAGGTTGACATAGGTAGTCGCCAATGGAATTCACCAAAGTCAGCACCAGGCGACAACTAACATCATCGTGGCGCCAACCTATGTCAGACAAGTTACGTCAAGCCCACAGTCGACGAAAGATTTTGAACATTTCAAAATCCATGGGTGATGAGAAAAACGTTACGACTCTTTAGGCAACTTGAGGAGACTACGCACGACCATACAGGCGTCGCCCCGCGACCACGTGAAAACAGCCTAGCGGTATCCGAAAAAAATCGCCTAAGTGGGACAGGCCCTTGGCACAGACATTTGCCAACAGTGAGAGTTCTATTATCTCGGTACGATTGTAGTATTGATGTTCAAAACAAAGTGTTATCGCAAATATGTTGTCAAGGTCTGATATATCGGGAGTGAAGGCAAGAATAAGAGAAAATAATTTTCTGGTTCTCAACAATAGAGATTGTTGGGAAGACACCGAGCGACAGAGTTCTAAAACAAGTTGACACCAAGAAAAAAAAGACCTTTAACAGTGTGGGTCTGAATTCAACAAATGTATAGAAGAGATTAAACTGTTGGTGAAACAAGTTTGTGTTACACGGTCTTAAAAAAGTGTACAAGATGGTGAGAGGAATAGACGGGGTAAATGCACAGGGTGGGGGAATCGAGAGCCAGAGGACATAGGTTTCAGGCGAGGGGGGAAAGATTTATACATCGAAACATAGAAAATAGGTGCAGGAGTAGGCCATTCGGCCCTTCGAGTCTGCACCGCCATTCAATATGATCATGGCTGATCATCCAACTCAGTATCCCATCCCTGCCTTCTCTCCAGACCCCCTGATGCCTTCAGCCACAAGGGCCACATCTAACTCCCTCTTAAATATAGCCAATGAACTGGCCTCAACTGTATATATCTGTATATTTTCACACAGAGAGTGGTGAGTCTGTGCACTTCTCTGTCTCAGAGGGCGGTGGAGGCAGGTTCTCTGGATGCTTTCAAGAGAGAGTTAGATAGGGCTCTTAAATATAGTGGAGTCAGGGGATATGGGGAGAAGGCAGGAACGGGGTACAGATTGGGGATGATCAGCCATGATCATATTGAATGGCAGTGCTGGCTCGAAGGGCCGAATGGCCTCCTCATGCACCTGTTGTCTATTGTCTAAACTGAACTGAACACCACCCTGTCTACCCGTGTCACCACTTTCAGTGCAGGATGCTCTTGTTTACCTTGGTCTCTCCTCTCTACAACACTCCCCAGGGCCCGACTGTATTTACTGCATGTCTTGCCCTCGTTAAACTTTCCACCTCCAAATTAACCTTCATATGCCTTTCATAGTCTCAGAGTTCTAGAGCACGGAAACAGGCCCTTCGGCCCAACGTGCTGACCAAGATGCCCCATCTAAGATAATCCCACGTGCCTACGTTTGGCCCATATCCCTCTATGTACCTGTCTTAGTGCCCCAACCCGAAACTTCACCAATCCTTCGAGCCAGCACTGCCATTCAATGTGATCATGGCTGATCATCCGCAATCAGTACCCCGTTCCTGCCTTCTCACCATATCCCCTGACTCCGCTATTTTTAAGAGGCCTATCTAGCTCTCTCTTGAAAGTATCCAGAGAACCGGCCTCCACCGCCCTCTGAGGCAGAGAATTCCACACATTCACAACTCTCTGTGAGAAAAAGTGTTTCCTCGTCTCCGTTCTAAATGGCTTACCCTTATTCTTAAACTGTGGCCCCTAGTTCTGGACTCCCCCAACATCGGGAACATGTTTCCTGCCTCTAACGTGTCCAAACCCTTAACAATCATATGTTTAAAAAAGATGCCCTCTCATCCTTCTTGTCCTCTGATTCTTGATTCCCCTGCTGTGGGTAAAAGACTTCACCAAAAGACTTCACCAAAATAGACAGGCATTCAGCCTATCTATTCCCCTCGTGATTTTGTGTACGTTTCCTTCAGGTCTAGGCTCTGTGACCAAGGCAGACACATGGCTGAAGGGATGCCCTTGAGCATGAAGGTTGATTGGGTCTAGCCTAACCCCCCCCCCCCCCCCCAAACTCTCAGCCCCCTCCCCCTTACCCCCATCGTCTCTGTGGTTTGGGAGGGAAGTGGTGTATGGGGCTGTTCACCTTGTACGGCTACGCTCCAAAGGATGGGAGTCCGTGTACGGACCAGGGCCGTGACAGATTGCAGCCTCCCCGGGGACTGATCGAATTGGCTTCAGTTGTCTGGGCCCAACCTTGGTGGTCCAGGGTATTGAGAGACAGACAAAAGGCCACCATCTCTCCACTGACAACACTGCCCCCCTCACCCCTCCCTCCTTCCATCCCCTGGCCCGCTCTCCAGGGCAAAGAGCGTGACTGGAGTCAAATGAGCCTTGTATCATCTCACCTTTCACCCAGTAATTAGATTACAAAAACAAGCCGCTTTATTAGGCAGCCTTATCTCTGGAAAGTAGCAACGGATTCCGTTCCCTGGGAAGGGGAGATTCTTTCAGCTTGTTAGCTACAAGTCTCAGAGATAGAGAAAGAGAGAGAGAGAGAGAGAGAGAGAGAAAGAGAAGAGAGAGAGAGAGAGAGAGAGAGAGAGAGAGAGAAAGAGAGAGAAGAGAGAGAGAGAGAGAGAGAGAGAGAAAGAAAGAGAGAAAGAGAGAAAGAGAGAAAGAGAAAGAAAAAAAGAAAGAAAGAAAGAAAGAGAAGAAAGAAAGAAAGAAAGAAAGAAAGAAAGAAAGAAAGAAAGAAAGAAAGAAAGAAAGAAAGAAAGAAAGAAAGAAAGAAAGAAAGAGAAAGAGAGAAAGAGAGAAAGAGAGAAAGGTAGAGAAGATAGAAAGAGAGAAGAGAGAGAGAGAGAAAGAGGGAGAGAGAGAGCAAAATACAATGACAGACAGAGGTAGCAACACATACTGTAGATCCCAACAGATCCCACAGCCAAACAGTTCTGTAATATGAAAGGCACAAAATGAATACCAATGTAAATATTTACACTTTTGATATTTATTGCTTGCGCTGAATTTTAAAGGCGTGTTAAAAATATATCTTTCCAAGAAAGAAAAAGAGAGAGAGAGAGAGAGAGAGAAGAAATATAGTACAAAATATAATCTCTCAGTATTGTGCATTGTACATAGGGACATAGAACAGTGTAACGCAATGTCTGTGCCATACAATGTCTGTGCCGTACATGATGCCAAGACCATCACCGATCTACCTGCATGTGATCCACATCCCTCCATTACCTGCATATCCGTGTGCCTTTCAGATACCGCGATCGTATCTGCCTCCACCCCACCCCAGGCAGCGCGCTCCAGGCACCCACCACCCTCGGCTCATCTCCTTCAAACTTTGCCACTCTCTCCTGAAAGCAATACCTTCAGGTCTAGTATGTGGTGTTTTTCATCCTGGAAAAAGGGTTCTCTCTATCCCAACTAGTCAAGTCAAGTCAAGTCAAGTTGATTTGTCACATACACATACGAGATGTGCAATGAAATGAAAGTGGCAATGCTCGCGGACTTTTGTGCAAAAGACAAACAACCAAACAAACTATAAACACAATCATAACACACATATTCTTTTACATAATAAATAATGGAAGGAAAAACGTTCAGTAGAGTTAGTCCCTGGTGAGATAGGCGTTTACAGTCCGAATGGCCTCTGGGAAGAAACTCCTTCTCAACCTCTCCGTTCTCACCGCATGGCAACGGAGGCGTTTGGCTGACCGCAGGAGCTGGAACAGTCCGTTGCAGGGGTGGAAGGGGTCTCCCATGATTTTATTTGCTCTGGAGTTGCACCTCTTGTTGTATAGTTCCTGCAGGGGGGCGAGTGAAGTTCCCATAGTGCGTTCGGCCGAACGCACTACTCTCTGCAGAGCCTTCTTGTCCTTGGCAGAGCAATTCCCAAACCAGATGGTAATATTTTGCATTATCACAATATGCATTATCACAATTTTATATAACGTTTGTGGTCTAACAACTCCATGGAAGATGTCCAGTAACTGCAATGAGGCTGTTTCTATGCTGTGTGACTGGATGACTCAACCATGCATGGCTCCCACTGTCACTCGCATCAACAGTACTTCTTCACCATTGCTAAGATACAAACCCCTTCCTCATATCAAGCTAAAAAACATCTCATGATTTGGTATTGATTTATTATTGTCACGTGTATCAAGATTTAGCCTCTGGAGATGCAGCTCGGAAACAGGCCTTTTTGGCCCTTTGCCCGCGGAGCCCAGCGATCCGACCAGCAATATACCAACATTAACCCACACCTGAGGGACAATTTACAATTTTACCAAAGCCAATTAACCTACAAACCTGTACGTCTTTGGAGTGTGGGAGGAAACCGGAGCACCCAGAGGAAATCCACGCAGGTCACGGGGAGGACGTACAACCTCTGTACAGACAGCAACCGTAGTCGGGATAGAACCCGGGTCTCTGGCGCTATGAGGCAGCGACTCTACCGCTGCCACCCAAGTTACAGTGAAAAATTTTGCAGTCAAGTCAAATCATATTCGAGTGCAACAATTAGTGCAAAGAGTGCGCGGAGTATCATATCAGTGTGACGGGGGACTGAGAAAGTGCACATTAAAAAATTGCAAGGGGTACATTGTTTATACTTAAAGTACCTGAAAAGGTTACCCTTCAGGTTCCTATTAAACCTTTCCCCTCTCACCTTAGACCTATGTCCTCTGCATTTTGATTCCCCTATCCTGGGTAAAAGGCTCTGTACATTCACCTGTTCTATTCACAAGTGAGGTAGATTGGAAGATCGGGACTACACTACAGCTTCTGGGAGGACCGTTCAAATGCACTGCAATGGGCGGTGAAAAGCGCCCATCACAT
Organism: Leucoraja erinaceus; assembly: GCF_028641065.1. NCBI lineage: Eukaryota > Metazoa > Chordata > Chondrichthyes > Rajiformes > Rajidae > Leucoraja > Leucoraja erinaceus. Next base: position 91,679,767 of record NC_073381.1, read on the forward strand.
CATCGGTGTCCCGCTCCCTGCCCTTCCCCGCACGTGGTGTCTGAGACGGGCCAGCAAAATCATTAAGGACCCCTCACACCCCAACCATGGACTGTTTGCCCTCCTCCCATCAGGGAGGCTGTACAGGAGCCTCAGGTCTCACACCAGCAGGCTAAGGAACAGCTTCTTCCAAAACACCATTACCCTGCTGAACTCACAGGCCCGGCACTAGCCCCCTCCTTCTCATCAGTATTATTTATAGTTGATATAATTTACAGTTAAGATCTATTCACCAGAATTTAGCACATGTCAATCTTTTATCTGTATATAAGTATATGCCTATGTACATAGATCAATATATCCTCATTTGTATATATTGTTTTCATCAGCATTTTACTAGTTTGCACTCTGGTTAGATGCTAAACTGCATTTCATTGTACCTGTACTTGTATTTGTGCAATGACAATAAGGTTGAATCTAATCTAATCATATGTGACAATGACGAGTCTGCCTACAGGGATGAAATCCAAAAACTGACCGTCTGGTGTACCAAAAACAACCTGGTACTCAACCCATCAAAGACAAAAGAACTTGTCATTGACTTCAGGAGGAAGAGGAGAGAGGAACCTGCTCCCTTATACATCAAAGGAGACATGGTGGAGAGAGTCAACGACTTTAAGTTCCTGGGAATAAACATCTCCCAGGACCTCAAATGGCAAATGAACACCGTCACTCTCATGAAGAAGTCACATCAGCGGCTGTATTTCCTGATGTTTCTGCGGAGAGCTAACGTCTCACAGCCGCTGCTGTTGTCCTTCTACCGATGCGCCGTGGAAAGTATCCTCTCCTGTGGAATCCTGGTGTGGTTTGCCAGCTGTACTGTGGCTGAGAGGAGGGCGCTGCAGGGAATTATAAAAACTGGACAGAGCATTACAAACGCTAACCTGCCCTCCTTGGATGACATATATAGGGCCCGATGCTTGCGCCGGGCCACAAACATCAAGCAGGACACATCCCACCCTGCCAACCACCTTTTTACTCTGCTACCCTCTGGGAGGCGATTCAGGTCTCTGAAGGCTCGAAAATAGTTTCTACCATTGTGCGATAAAAGAACTAAATTCCAACAGAGAACACTGGGGAAGCAAAATGTAATTCCAAGAAATGCCGCCAAATTCTCTTAAATTCTTTTAAATTCTTTTAAAATATCTATTTATTATTTTATTAATAAGTGTACATATGTGTTAATGGTTGTCGTGTTTGTATTTTTTTTAACTGGAGGAGATGTAATGGAATTTCAATGTACCTTGGTACTTGCGACAATAATGTTTGATTCATTCAATCATTCAATCATTCAATCATTCATTCATTCAATCATTCATTCAGTCATTCATTCATACATTCAATCATCATTTAATCATTCACTCATCATTCATTCATCCATTCATAAGTGTGGGGAAGGAATAGTTCTTGAACTTGGTGGAACATACGTTCAGGTTTTTGTATCTCCTGCCTAATGGTAGCTGTTCCTACAGCTGTTTGTGCTCTGACATATGTTTGTGATTTTATAGTGTCTTTGAAGATTCATTTAGTTTAGAGATACAGCGCAGAAACAAACCCTTCGGCCCACCGGGTCCGCGCCGACCAGCGATCCCTGCACACTAGCAGCACCCTGCACACACTAGGGACAATTTACAATTTTTACCAAAGCCAATTAACCTACAAACCTGTACGTCTTTTGGGGTGTGGGAGGAAACCAGAGCACCCGGAGAAAACCCACGTGGTCACGGGGAGAACGTACAAGCTCTGAACAGACAGCACCCGTGGGCAGGATCAAAGGTGGGTGTCTGGCGCTGTGAGGCAACAACTCTACCGCTGTGCCACCGTGCCACCTGCCCGATGTATTCTGATCCCGAGCTCTGATCCGTCATGGTTTCTCCACATTCCGTGGTATTCTGATATATTTTGGTGGCTTGCGGTTGCAAGGAGATAAATCTTCGATGTGTTTTTGATGTTTGTTGATGTGTTTCGAGTAAAGGACACAGGAGAAGTGCAGCTCAGAGACAAGCTCTTCGGCCCACAATGTCCATGCCAGCCCCAACCACCCGCTGTGTTAAAAGAAAACTTGTGCCGCACCTCTCCTTTAAACTTTGCCCCTCTCACCTTAAAGCTATGCCCTCCGGTCTGTGAGATTTGCATACACTTTTCTAATGGACTGAGTGCACGGGGCGATCGGAAATGGTGCCCAAACATGGCGGGGGCCTGCACGTGTAAATATGTAAAGAGAATTCCACTCTGAGTTGCACAAGTGACCAATAAAACACCATAGAACCATCAAGAGTCTGATAACAAGTCAAGTCAAGTCAAGTCAAGTTTATTTGTCACATACACATACGAGATGTGCAGTGAAATGAAAGTAGCAATGCTCGCAGACTTTTGTGCAAAAGACAAACAACAAAACAACCAAACAAATTATAAACACAATCATAACACACATATTCTTTTACATAATAAATAATGGAAGGAAAAACGTTCTGTAGAGTTAGTCCCTGGTGAGATAGGCGTTTACAGTCCGAATTGCCTCTGGGAAGAAACTCCTTCTCAACCTCTCCGTTTTCACCGCATGGCAACGGAGGCGTTTGCCTACCGTAGCAGCTGGAACAGTCCATTGCAGGGGTGGAAGGGGTCTCCCATGATTTTATTTGCTCTGGAGTTGCACCTCCTGTTGTATATTTCCTGCAGGGGGGTGAGTGAAGTTCTCATAGTGCGTTCGGCCGAACGCACTACTCTCTGCAGAGCCTTCTTGTCCTTGGCAGAGCAATTCCCAAACCAGATGGTAATGTTCCCGGACAAGATGCTTTCCACCGCCGCTGCGTAGAAGCACTGGAGGATCCTCGGAGACACTCTGAATTTCCTCAATTGCCTGAGGTGGTAAAGGCGCTGCCTTGCCTTACTCACCAGTGCTGAGGCGTGTGATGCCCATGTCATATGCAGGGAGGAACAGCGTCATACAGTGAAGAAACAGGCCCTTCCGCCCAATTTGACAACAGCGACCAACGTCCCATCGACACTAGGCCCACCTGCCTGCATTTGGTCCATATCCCTCTAAACCTATCCGATCCATGTATCTTTCAATCTTTCTTAAATGTGGTGATAGTCCCTGCCTCAACTACAGCGGGTTCCATTCACCCACCTCCCTCTGCGTGAAAGAGTTACTCCTCAGGTTCCTATTAACTTGTCCCTGAATCTGGTGCTGTGTGTTTTCAAGGTTTTGTAAGCATCTTGACAAGACCTGGGCCCCATCTCATTGTTGTTTACAGTGACCCATTGCTCCCTCAGATCCCCCCCCCCCCCCCCCCCCCCCCCCCCCCCCCCGCTTTGTTGGTTTTGTTTTTCGGCTTAGGTTCCAGGGTCAGTAGCATGCTCTCTCTATGCGCTGAAGGTCTCGAGCCTGCTAGGATACACGAGAGGCCACCTCCCCACTCGACAGGCGATGAGTGTCACAAACAAGCCAAGGATCACCGCAACACTGCCTCAATATCAGGTGACCAGCGAGCCACTCTAACCCAGGCTCGTCAACCTGACGCTGAACACCTAGGCTCACTGCACCTGGACCCAACTGATTTCCCAGTTGCCAAGCACTTTAATTCCCATGGTAGACTCAAAATGCTGGAGTAACTCAGCGGGAGAGGCAGGATCTACGGAGAGAAGGAATGGGTGACGTTTCAGGTCGACCTGAAATGTCACCCAATCCTTCTCTCCATCGATGCTGCCTCACCCGCTGAGTTACTCCAGCATTTTGTGTCTACCTTGGATTTTAACCAGCATCTGCAGTTCTTTCTTACACACTTTAATTCCCATTCACATCTGCCTGGCCATGATCCATATCCATCCATTCCCTACACATCCATGTACCAGCTGAAAGCCTCTTAAGCCCCCCCCCCCCGCTCCACCAAAGTCGCACCAGCTTCTCGTTGTCATCTAGCAAACATTTTTGCATATCTTTCATTCATTTCTTCTGTGTCTCCCTACATCGCCGTCTAATCTCTCGTTTCCCTCTCCCCCCGACTCTCAGTCTGAAGAAGGGTCCCGACCCCGAAACGTCACCCATTCCTTCTCTCCAGAGATGCTGCCTATCCCGCTGAGTTACTCCGGCCTTTTGTGTCTGTCTTCAGACACCAGCCAAGGTGGGTGGAGGGAGCAAACTGTCCAACTAAGTTTCTCCCATTCCCAGTATTGTGCAGGGTTCCCATCTGAGAACAACGAGGGGGGCAGCTGAGAACATAGTGATGTGGGGCCTGTAGATAAGAGCAGGTAGTAGATAGGACTGTTCGGTACCTTTTTAACTTGGTGCCAACACATAGCCACACTAGTGTACCACCTAGATTGTGTGCAAAACAAAAAAAATCAATGTACCTTGGTACTTGCGACAATAATGTTTGATTCATTCATACATTCGTTTATACATTCATTCATACATACATTCATTCAATCATTCATTCATTCAATCATTCATGCATTCAGTCATTCAGTAATCAATTCATTCATACATTCATTCATTCATTCAATCATTAATTCATTCATTCATTCATCTCCCGCAGTTCCTGTTTAAATCTAGAACCTAGAACAGTGCAGAATAACCTCTTATTCCTTTAGGAAGGAGATGAGGAGGAATTTCTTTAGCCAGAGGGTGGTGAATCTGTGGAATTCATCATCACAGATGGCGGTGGAGGCCAAGTCACTGGGTTTTTGTTTTTTTTTACGGCAGAGATTGCCAAGGTCCTGATCAGTACGGGTGGTGTCAGGGGTTATGGGGAGGAGGCTGGAGAATGGGGTTGAGAGGGAAAGGTCGGTCAGCCGTGATTGAATGGCGAGGTTGACCCGATGGGCCGAATGGCCTAATTCTGTTCCTATGACTTATGAACATCAACCTCTTCTTGTCGAGTCCACACACAAGATTAGAAGTTGTTCAGACGGAGATGAACACAATTCTCGGCACCTGCATACAATGGCGCCTGTCTTGTTGCTTCTTGTGCTTGGTGGTGGAAAGATTGGTGGAAACAGGGCCGCGACGTGAACGCCCTTTCCTTGACCCCAACATCAACTTACAGCATAGGAACGGGCCCTTCAGTCAAAAAAGCCCATGCTGATTATAGTGCCAAGTTAAGCCGATCTCATCTCCCTGTCCATGTTCCATATCCACCTATCCCCTGCACTTCCATGTGCCGATCTAATAGCCTCTTAAATGTAGTCTACCTACCTGATCTCCCGGTTGCCAAACACTTCAATTCCCCTTCCCATTTCCCACACTGACCTTTCTGTCCAGGGCCTCCTCCATTGTCAGATAGAAGCCAAAAGCAAATTGGAGGCACAGCACCTCGTATTTCGCTTGAGCAGCTTACAACACAGCGGTATGAATATTAATTTATCTAACTTCAAGCAACCATTGCATCCCCTCCCTTTCCATCCCTCCCCCACCCAAGTTGTACCAGCTACAGTCACCTTGTTGAGTCTCATTGTCTGTGACTCGGTTGCACCTTGGCCCAAGGCTAGCAATTTCCTTTATCATTGTTACTTTTTTGCATATCTTTCATTCATTTGTTTTATATCACTGTAAATCATCGTCTATATCTCCCGTTTTCCTTTTCCTCTGACTCTCAATCTGATGAAGGGTCTCGACCCGGAACGCCACCTATTCCTTTTCTCCAGAGATGCTGCCTGACCCACTCCAGATTTTTGTGTCTATCTTTGACAAGGTCGTGCCTGCTAAGCTGTTAGATCGCATGGGATCCAGAATCATAGTCAAAGAGTAGCAATGTTACAACATTTTGAGATTTTAAAAATCAAGCCGGTAATTTACCCCATCAGATGAAGCATAAAAAGTAGTTTAATTTGACACCTAATTCACTTTCATATCTTCAGTATTAAAAAAGTGATGGCCATTTTCATACTCGGAAATTAGCATCTTGTTCCCTATTGCTTTTTCGTTGACTTAACACAAAAGCTGTGATCAAGGACAGTCAAAAGCCCATTTCTTAAAAATTAAGAGAACTGAAAAAAATGTTCAGTTATTATAGATTGAAGCATTCTGAAACAAATATGAAACAATCTTACTTAGATGACTCGAAATTAAAGCATATAATTAGTTAGTTACCTAATTGTAGCTAATTACAAAATCCAATTAATAGATGTAAACATCTATCAATTTCTTAAGAATAGATTAACATTTTTTAAATAGCCTAAGTGTCCAAATAACATTCAAACAAGAATTCACAATATAACATAATTTTTAAATCTCATTGTCATGGATTTATAGGCCAAATGGAAGGAATTTAATGTTTAATATCCTGTAAATTAATGGCCATTTAAGTCAGCTTGTGAGTGGGTTTTTCTGGAACGCGATCATTTGGAACGTTGCGGTCTGCAGTGAATTTAAACCCGTATCAGCAGCAAAAATACTGCC